>NW_010127222.1:1207-7854 GCF_000699245.1 Pterocles gutturalis | reverse complement strand
GTCCTGGTGGCACCTGGCCAAACCAACCCCACTTACCCCTACAAGGAGCAAGTGGACCAAAGTTACCCACTCCAGTGTACCAGCCCCAGTGCAACTGCACAACTCATCAGGTACCACAGCCCCAGCACAAAGGGGTCTGTACACCTCCTAGCATCAGCTAGATCTACCTGGACCTGAAGAGAAGGCAGATGTCTACAGGAGAAACATTATGGTCTTGAGGTAAAAGTTTATGGCAGATAGTTTGCAAACTTACACCATCTAAGTACAGCCACAAAGTACCCAAGAGAGGTCAAAAGAGAGGATCTGTTTTTGGTTTGTGGTTTTTTTGTTTGTTTTGTTTTTTAAATACAGAGGATTCTTATTCAGGAAGGCTAAATTAAGACTGCTCCTCAACAGAGGTGTGATGATGCAGAAGGAAGAGCCTATACGGAATCTCTCTATATAAAAAGTCATGTGTTAACATTCAATGAGCTGACTTGGGTTTGTATCCTTTTCAGAAGGCAGGCCCTCCACCCCCAATAAAATGAGGTTCTTAAAAGGTTACCTACAAACACCGCTGAAATAGAAACAGCCCAGCACCTAGGTCTTGTAAACCACTTGGCAGAGCTTGAATACGGACAGCTTCATCAGCCACCACAAAGGCTTTACAAACCTAATCAACTTCTTGTAAAAGCAGGAGTTAAACCAGGACATGGTGGCCTGGCATAGGAGATTTCATGAAGGAGCCAGTACTGCCCAAGAAGGCAGCCCCATCTCATAGCAGCTGCAGTTTCCGATCAAAGACACTCCTATAATGCAACTGGAAGCGTTCGGCATAAATTTTCAGGATAACACCAGAAAACTGGTTGTCAGGCTAAGATTAGTATATTACATATACACCAACAAAATGACATACAGGTAAAGAATACCCTAAGCTTCCAGGAACAGGGAATGGCGACACTGAGCATAATGGCTAACACGTGTGCCTTAGTGAACAGCATGTTTTTTTCAATGAAAAACTGTACTAGACGAAGTCATACATGTTTTATAGGCCAGCGTACTCAGAAGAAACTAGCTCTTAGCAACCAGAGGAAAACTCAGAAGAAACTAGCTCTTAGCAACCAGAGGAAAAACAGAGCTTTGCCGATGTCAAACAGAAAATAAACCTTTTTCTATAGCAGTTCACACAATGAATTTCTGAGCCCAGAGCTATACAAGTTTATCATCTTTATAGGAACAGCACTGTGATCAAATTGCCTCGACAATTTCTTGAGGTCGTCTTGATTCCGTATGCACAAACAACAGCAATGGGGACAGGAATAGCCCAAAGAGAACAAAGATGGCCCAACAGAGAGATGATTAAATCTTGATTTAAGACTCTCAGACATTTTATCTAGCTTTGCATTTTAGAGTCATTTTATCGTATGTTAGCTGAAGCAGTTTTATTGCCAGTCCATCCCTGCAATGCAATTCAGAGTAAATATTATTCCACCTATGCCTACCTAGATCTACCAACACATTCCATCCAGTTTGATTTTTCTTCTCTATTTTTACCAGGTGCTAAACAATGATTTTCTTTATTATGCATTGAACTGCTATGAATGCAACACCAGGGAGGATTCCAAGCTACTCTAGGATTATCATTATTCAACTAGAGAACCACAAATTTAATTAAAAGTGGTGTGGTTCACAGTACTGGCCTTCATTCATTAAGCACAGGCTCAGCCTATGAGATGTACTGCAAGGAAATACAGCAGTCAATCCTTAACTGAACAACAACAAAAAAACCCCAATAGATTGAAGAAAAGAGGGGAAAAGGAGGGGCAGAATTTACAAGCAACATACAAGACCAAGAAAACCCTACAATGTTATATTAGGACCTAAGAAAAACTTTGCTTTAACACCAGAGCAGCCTTGCCACATTCTTGCTAACCTTTGCTCAAGAAGAGTTGGTGAGAAACAGATGGGCTAGCAGGACCCAGATTTCACTTGGAAAGAAGGGAAGACAGTCATACCTCCTTCTGACACATTATGGAAATGCACTATAGATAAATTCCTTTAAGCTTTTGTTTAAGAAAAAAATATGCTGAAAGCAGCACATTTCTCAACACTTGGAAGGGACAGGATAAATCAAAACAAAAAAAATAACGAACCACCAAAGTTGATGTTAGACTTCACAATCATCTGTCTGCAAAACACAGGGAAACCCTGAGATCCTGCAGAACTTCATCTCTATTACTGTCCACTTAACTTCAGATTTCCTGGCTCAGCAGGTGCAGTGGGCCACAAACTACTAAAGAGTCCTTTAGGTAAGCAGAGACATGAAGGCTGCAGTGACAAACAGAGCATTGTACAGAATCCGAGACAGGAAAACATCATTCTGACCCAGCATACTTCATTCAGACATACTCACTCCTTACCAGCTCTCCCCTTTCTCTTCCTTACACGTGAGTAGGGCTGCATTTTAAACATAGGCTCTTTCTAATACGTTTTTAGCAGGATACACAACTGAGCAACACAGCAGCTAATTAAGAAAAAAAAAATCTCAACTCTGAAAGTAATTATTTATAACGACCGAAAGAACAAGCAAGACATAAATGTTAGGGATGCAGCACAGAAACACACATTAAATCACTGCAACCTAATTAGAAACAAACTACTAATGACCTAAAAAAGATTCATTCTTAGCTCTGCTTGGAGCTTCCAGAAAGAAAAAGCCTTTTTCCTCTTACCATAAACAAAAACTGCTTAATAGCTCAGACTCCCTCTGGTGTCCTTTTTTTCTGTACAATGCAAAGTTTACTGTGAGTTAACAACAGAGCATCACTACTAAACTGATGCTTTGCTGAAGACCCAAATAATGCTTCACAGAAGTTTCAGCTGGATTTCTCTTTTTTTTTTTTTAATTAAAAAAGGATATTAGTGAAGCTTCCGTGCTGTACAAAGAGTAATAAAAACCACCCACGTAGTCATTCTATACCCATCCACTACAGCTAAATAAGATGCCCACGGAAGAACCGAAGTACCAAAATAAGCCATAGCACTACTCCATCTAGTGGCCTTGGCTCAGAAGGTCCTAATCCCATAATGCCTTTTTCGGTTAGTGGTTGTGACTACAAGACTTTCCATTTATTATTTATATTTTCCATTTATTTTACTGTGCCACAGTGAACAAAGGCTTTCAGCAACATTGTATCACAGCCAAACTATATTCATCTGGAAATAAACAACAATATGTGCCACGAGATTCTCTAGAAACTCAACAAAAACTATCTCAGAATATCAACCTTACAATTAACTGCAGACAAATGTTGCTTTTACTCACAGTACCCACTGCCCAAGCAAACAGTACCTGAACATGACTGTACATTCAATTCCTGCTTCCCTAATGTTCTAGTACACAGTAGAGCATGTACCAACATATACATCTTGAACATAATTTCAAAACTTAAACCTTAGCATCAGCCACTAGACAGAACTCTCTCAAGCACCTCCCAAAACAGAAAAGTGTATGCAAAGTTGCAAATGTATAGCAAAGACTCTGTACACAAGTGTTGATATTTTTCCTCGGAGCTACTGTTAGAAAACTAAGTGTGGGCCACAAGACAGACAAATCGAAGGACATTATGGGTTTTGCTAACTCTGTTCAAATACTTTGTATTGTAAGTAATAAAGACACACTGTTGGAAAAAAAAATAAATATGTAGAGTGAAAGCAAGTGAAAAATGAAACCCTCAAGACCCTCAAGTATCTTTTGAGTAAAATAAAGCCTTGGAACCGAAACCAATCTAATACCAAACTTGTACTCACATAGATCACAAGCAATTTCTGTCTAGGTAACTACAGCATTTCAAACACAGAACAATTTCTTTGTTTCCTTTTTTTTAAAAAAAAAACACCAAACCAAAACACCAGAAACATCTCCTCCTAGGCTGTTTTAAAAAAAAAAAAAAACACCCACACACCAGGACCTACAAATTATCTTCATTTGTAAAAAATGAACAGCAGGTGCAACAGTTGACTGCTACGATGTGCTGACATAGTGAAAGACTTCCCTTTGCATTTCTGAAATTTGCAGAAAAAGCTGAAACCATGTCCAAAGCAACGTTAAACTTGCAGCGATTTGCTCCTTCTCAGGGAGGAATTTTGCTTTTCAGAACAGCAAAAAGCAAAAAGGAAGTCAAGTTCAAAACAAGAATGCATTAGCATTGCTTTCTGACATAAATGCAAGCTGGATTCATCAGTAAGACTGCATCAGACAACTGGGTTTATCTTCATTTAAAAAAATAACAGGTGACCAGTACACTGCCCAAGCTCATCACCAGTGATCTTGAAATTAAATTTGTATTACTTTTCCACTTTTCATGTACTACTCTTGCTCGTGGAAACAAAACCCACATACTGATCACTCGCAAGACTAAATTTCAAGCCCACAGCATCTTTCACTTGCTGGAAATGGGCAGATTTTTATCCATTCAGCTTGGGGGGAAAAAAAAACCCCAAGCATCAGTGGGATAAGAGCCACAGAAGTCCAGTGTGAATTTTTAAATACTTCAGTCCTGGTAAACGGAAAGAAGTTGTACCACCTCACATCACAGAATGAGAGCTGCTTACACGTGAAGTTTACCTTGTGCTCCAGGTACAATGTGAGTTAGACTACTTGAGACAGCATCATTCATGGATCCTGTTCTCTTTCAGTAGAAGAGTGTCAAGTAACACAGAAAGTTCTTAAAAATCAGAAGATCTCTCTGTTGTAGTCTACTGGGACAACTTAAGCAGTGGAAATTTGCACACAGCAGGATGCATTACAATTATAAGCAGAGTTCCAGTTTTCTTAGCTATAAAAACACCACCAAGCAAACACACGTGCATTTCCGACCTGAAATGTCTCAGAGATCAGGCTAAAAGGAATGAGTCGTTCACCTAACCTGGGGTACCATCAAAGGTTTGTGAAAGCTACCTCCTTCTCAGCTGATATCTTGCCTTTATTATAATCATCCAAATGATTATCGTCTCTGCAGCTCACACACTCCCGGCTCAGACACTCTGACACAGACCACCACTGCAGTTTTGCAGAGTCAAATGAACAGCAGCAGCAAGCCCACACTGCTACTGCCTTTCGGCTGTCATGTAATGACGACACAGGGAAAATACTCACTTTTTTCTTTCTTCTCTCCATCTAGCAATCTCTTCTGGACTATCTAATTTTATTCTTTTAGCACCAGGTGCATGTGCCTAAGGAAAAAGTATTTCATAGGTGTTTAAAAGGGGAAGGGAAAAAAAAAACACAAGAAAAAAAGAGCATCATTCTGACAGCTATACTAAGTGTCACACTGTTCGTATGTCCAAAAGCGGTGAGACTGCACATAACAATTATAAAATGAATCTGTTAACAAAAAAACATAGTATTCAACATACTTTCATCTACAATATTGTCTTACAGCAGACTCTGAGAGGTGATACGTTTTCCTTCCAGAAGAATGAAAGCAAGCCTCCGAAAAAATGGGACTACAGTAAAGATTGCATAACCTCATATTCTGGGCCCAGGAGAATACCTACATTCTTCCAGTGTATCTGAACGATCTTCTCATGTGCACTGAAATTGCAACCTTCTTCTGTGCACTGCAAGATAAGGGGGTGAACTTCAGACACTGTTACACAAACAAATTATAAACAAGCATTCCAGCACACTTCAGAAAAATTCAGTGCCAGATGTCTGTACAGTGAGTTGTACAGAACTTCCAAGCTACCCAGTTTCAAAAAAAAGTGATTGTGAAAACAGTAAGAAGGGATAACAAGTACTTTTAAATTTCATTTGATTTTAGAATAACCAGTGAAGCCAACACACCTGATATTTGAACAACATGAAGTTAACCCAAGAGAAAGATTTGCAAGACTCCACAATTTCAGATTTTGATACTTCTTTGCAATAAAGGAGTGGATTTTTAAAATACGCTTTCCACATAGTCTTTTCATACAAAAATTTTACATGCTATATTGATGTCAATGAATTAATTCCTATCACTGTGGTGACTTAGCAATACTTCACCAGAAAGACATTAAAATGACTTCAGCAATAAAACAAAAAATACAATCAAGACCACCCCTACACATAGCATTCAGAAAAAATCCCCTACTAACACTTCTTGTAGCTCTGGAATCTCTTTGCTAAATCTTCCACTCAAAGAGTGGCTACAGCTAACTACTTATCAGGCACAAAGTTAAAAATCAAAGTGTAAGTAAAACAAGCAAAACTCATCAACCTGTTTATGTTGTGAAATATGTTCATCATACTTCTCCTGGTTTTTATAGCCACGGTCACAGGTATCACAATAATGAGAGAAAACTGGCTCTTTTTTCTTTTTGGTCTGCAAAAAAAAAATACATCCTCTCAAGATTGCAGCTACAGGATTACAAGGTATTCCTATTTTTAATTAGGTGTGAAACACTTTCATGAGTATTGTTTTTAATAAAGCCATCAATTAAAACACGTTTCAAAAACTTCAAAGATAAGCTAACAGAACAGGAAGGTGAAGGTAAAATCACTCATCTTTCAAACAAAGCACCCTGCACTCAGCTCTTTCCACCAGTTGTCGCTTATGCAAACATACCAGGCTGTCACAGATTTACCGAGGGCTGGGAGAAGAACTAGGCTACAGCCCTGAGTC
>NW_010127222.1:0-1176 GCF_000699245.1 Pterocles gutturalis | reverse complement strand
TATCAAGTTAGACCATGCCTGTTCTCATGTGACATGTAAGAGCTTGGAAGACAGAAAAGATCCTTCCTTCTCCCACTACACGCATCAGAGTGATCTGGCTGTCTGGCCCTGATAATGTAATGGAGTGCTAATGTAACTTAGGTGCTCAGGCATCACCAAGGGCTTTTCTAAAGTAAACCTGTATTAGAATTGGGTTGAAACATATCTTTCTTTCAACGGGCTCAAGATTTGCAGACTGATTGTCGTAAGTTTGCTCTCTCATAAGGGAAGGCACGTTAGACAAGAATATGGGGTCTCTGTAGTGCCATGGGGTAAGTCCCACATGACTGCCACCATCACAAAGTGACAGAATGGTTTGGGTAGGAAGGGAGCTTCAAAAATCATCTAGTCCAAACCCCCTACCATGGGCAGGAGCATGTGTCACTAGATCAGGTCAAAGCCCTGTCTGACCTGACCTTGAACACTTCCAATGATGGGGCATCCCTGCAACTTCTCTGGGCAACCTGTGCCAGTGTCTCATCACCTTCATCGTAAAAAATTTCCTCCTTACATCCAGTCTAAATCTGCCCTCTTTTAGTTTAAAGCCATTACCCCTTGTCCTATCACTACAGGCCCCAGAAAGTCCGTCCCCATCTCTCCTCTAGGCTCCATTTAAGTACTGGAAGGATGCTATAAGACCTCCCTTGAGCCTTCTTTTTTCCAAGCTAAACAACCCAAATTCTTTCAGCCTTTCTTCATAGGAGAGGTGTTCTACCCCTCTGAACAGTTTTGTTGCCCTCTTCTGGACCCGCTCCAACAGGTCCATATCTTTCTTGCACTGGGCACCCCAGTCCATACCTTTGGCTTGTTATTTTCTTCTGGAAAACGTTTATTAAACCCAGGTGCTTGCTCGCCTTGCCGTTTCTGAGAGAAATTCCCATTTCCACCTTCAAAAAAAAAAAAAAAAAAAAAAAAAAAAAAGGAAGAGACAGTTATACATATAGCTGTTAAAAAACACCTCCTGCTACCTCGGCGGGCCCGCTGTGGCAGGGAAGGGCCTGGGGGACAGAGGAGCCAGGCTGGATGACCAGCATGACCAACAGGGCACAGGCTTGTAGGGAGGGGGAGTCCTCTGTCCCCCAAGGGACAGGGCCAGGGTGCCCACCGCTGAGGGGTGGGAAGGAGTCCATGCACCCA
>NW_010127221.1:1602-1814 GCF_000699245.1 Pterocles gutturalis | reverse complement strand
GGGGGTGTCCTTGGCCCTTCTCCCGGTGGCTTTTCTGGAGGATCCCTGGCTTTGAGCCCCAACACAAACTGCGGGAAGGGGACACGGGGCAGGTGAAGCCCCACCAGCCCCCCAGCACTTTATTTCAGCCGGTTTGGGGTGGGGGGATATTTTGGGGCATGGTGTCACCTTGCCAAGCCTCAACCCACTGGGAAATTTGCTTGACCAGAGCA
>NW_010127221.1:692-1507 GCF_000699245.1 Pterocles gutturalis | reverse complement strand
GGGGTCCCCTGGGCGGGTCACCAGGGCTGTGCTTCCCCCACCCAGGCTCAGCTGGAGGGAGTGAGGATGCTCCATAACCAGCTGCTGGATATTTGCGGGATAAGGTGATAAGGTGAAGGTTTGGGGGTTTTTTGCAGAGTAGGGATGTAAAATGTGCCTGGGGGGCTGCCGGCAGCGAGCGAGGGGCTGCTGCCCACCCCGTGAATTAAAAGGGGGTTTCTGGGGTACGGCGGTTCCCAAACCATCTGCGGGTCGCGGTTTGTCGGTGCTGTTTCCTGGTGGGGTGAAGGACACGGGTACCTGGGGGATGCAGGTGGTGGGAGGATGTGGGTACCAGGAAGGATGCGATGGGGCAGAGGGGCAGCGGCGAGGGATGGTTTTGGCTTTTTGGGCCCCGTTGGGTGCTGTCATGTTTTTTGGTTCCCTTCTGCGGTGGAACAGGAGCTGGCCCCAGTGCCGGGGGGGGAGCGATCCCCGGAGAGGAGGTGACAAAAACCAAACTGCAAAAAAAGGCCATCACAGTGGGAAATGCAGCAAGGAAAATGTGGATAAAATGAAGAATGAAGTAGAGAAGTGGGGTCGTTGCGTTGGGTGCTCGTCCCGTCTCGGTAGGCAGCTCCGGGCTCAGCCTGGGGAAGGAAGCGTTGGCTGCACCTTTCCTTGCAATCGAGCAGTTTTTGCTGCAACATTTCTTTCCCCGTCCTTTCCCAGTGCCTTTGCCCTGTTCACCCCAGGGAAGGCGTGTGCTGGTCCCTGCTTTGGTGATTGGCCCCGATTGCTGTTGATTCCCCTGGGATGGGGCTGTGGTGTCCCTC
>NW_010127221.1:0-633 GCF_000699245.1 Pterocles gutturalis | reverse complement strand
TGTCAGGTCCCACCGGCCATGGCACGGCCACTGGCAGCAGTGGTGGGACCTCGTTCAAATAAATTGGGACTGGAGGAACGTCCGTCACCTTTGGCTATAGATCTTCTCGCTGGGCCACTGGGCTGTTGAAGTGCCGGGGATTTCTGGGCCGGGGTTGTTGTGACCTTGGCACCTTATGTGTAGAGATGGGGACCCCTGAGCGGGGCGAGGGGGTGTGATGGGGTGCGGGTGTGCGCCCTGGTGCTGTGACACTGTGTGACCTTTGGGGAGGTGTATCAGGTGCTGCTTTGGGGTGTTTTATTTAAAAAAAAAAGAATAAGCGTGATGCAAAGCTCCTCTCTGCATTAACGAGCCCGCACTGAGCCCAGGGCGCCCGGCTGGGTGCTCCCTGGCCAAGGGGGCTGGAGCTGGGGTGGGTTTGGGGGTAGGTGCTTGATTTTAGGGGTTTTTTTGCTTTATTTTTTGACTCTTGGGGGGTTGGGGGTGTCCTGCTGGCACCCCAGGCTCTGCATGTTTCTCCTGCTGCAGAACAGGGCTGTGAGAGGTGGGGCCGAGCCCCAAAGCCCAAGACCCCCCTCAGCTGTTTGCAGCATCCCTGTGCTGCTGGAGCCCAAAGCTCTGGGGCTCTGCCTT
>NW_010127220.1:330-1020 GCF_000699245.1 Pterocles gutturalis | reverse complement strand
TGTGCGTGGAACCACCAAAGGTCTTGTAGAAGGTGTAGGGGGTGGCCTCCCCCGCCCGCGAGAAGAGGTCCAGGAGCCCCACCTCCTGCCGTGGGGTGGGGGGGTCACTGGGACACCAGCCCAGGGTGGCAGCTTCCCAGGGGACCCCCATCTCCAGGTGACACCATCTCCAAGTGACACCATCTTTAGGTGACACCATCTCTAGGTGGCATCTTCTCAATGAACCCCAACTTCTAGGTGATGCCATCATGGGGTGACACCACCCCAGGGAACCTTCTCCCCTAGGTGACACTACATCAAAGTGACACCACCCTGGGGAACCCCCATCTCCAGGTGACACCATTTCAAGGTGTCACCATCTCAAGGAACCCCAGCCTCTAGGTGATGCTACCATGGGGTGACACCATCCCGAGGAACATTTACCCCTAGGTGGCACCAGCTCCAGGTGACACTACCTCAAGGTGACCCCATCCTTGGGGAACCCCCATCTCCAAGTGACATCACCTCAAGGTGGCACCATCCCAGGGAACACCCATCTCCAGCTGATGCCATCACAGGGTGACACCACCCTGGGGATCCCCCACCTCCAGATGTCACCACTTCAGGGTGACACCATTTTGGGATGACACCATCTCAGGGTTCCCCCGCCTTAGGCTGTCCACCTTGGGTTGACCCACCTCTAGACATCCT
>NW_010127220.1:0-269 GCF_000699245.1 Pterocles gutturalis | reverse complement strand
CCTGCGTCGCCTGGTGGCCCCCCCCTTGGGTTTACCCCCCTTTAGGTGCCCACCACCTCAGGGTGCCCCCACCTTGGGTTGACCCATCTTTGGGTGCCCACCACCTCAGGGTGCCCCCACCTTGGGTTGACCCTCCCTTGGGTCCCCACCACCCCAGGGTGCCCCCACCTTGTGTTGACCCATCTTTGGGTGCCCACCACCCCAGGGTGCTCCCACCTTGGGTTAACCCCCCTTTGGGTGCCCACCACCCCAGGGTGCCCCCACCTTGG
>NW_010127219.1:0-220 GCF_000699245.1 Pterocles gutturalis | reverse complement strand
GGATGAAGGGGCGGTGAGATGGGGTGACATGGGGACTGGAGGGCACTGGGATGGGGGAGTGCAGGGATGGGGTGGCACTGGGACAAGGTGGCACCAGGATGGGGTGGCAGTGGGCCAGGGTGACACCAGGAAGGGGTGGCAATTGGATGGGGTGACATCGGGGTGACAGGGGAATTGGAGGGCACTGGGATGGGGCAGTGCAAGGATGGGGTGGCACTGG
>NW_010127218.1:1019-1297 GCF_000699245.1 Pterocles gutturalis | reverse complement strand
CCAGCTCTGCTGCTTTTAGGGTCTGCAAAAGGGAAAAGTTGGGGTACCCCCTCCCACACGGCTGTTAGGGGGTCGCCAAGGGGAGCCCCCACCCCAGGCTGCAACTTGCTTCTCTGGGGCAGGAGAAGTTTGGTGGGGGCGAAGGAGGGGGCTGCGCTTAACCTACAGCCACCGATTAATTATATTCCTGATTAATTGCAAAGCAGGAAGGATTACGACAGCCCTCATGCCCGTGTCCTCTAAAGCTTCATCGAGTCAGATGATGGGGAAATTTCCTT
>NW_010127218.1:0-966 GCF_000699245.1 Pterocles gutturalis | reverse complement strand
ATATGGTGGTTATTGTTGTGCTGTTGGAAGATAAATAAATAAGCCTGTGCAAGTCCGGGGACGAGCAGGGCCTGTTTCCAGGAATTGCAGCGCTTCTGCGCGGTCCCGGCCCCTGGGCCACGGGGGGAGTTTGGGATTTTTTTTTTACATAACAGCAGCGAGCGGAGCAGACAGCGAAGGTGTGGAGTTTGGGGGATTTTTTTTTTTTTTCTTTCCCCCCCCCTGCTTTTTTAGTTTCCCTGCCATGTTTGCTTGGCTTCATGCACGGCTGCTCCGGCCGGAGGAGGGAGCGGGGCTGGTTTCTCCCTGCCCTGGGTGCCGGCTGAGCCTGCGCTTACCTGCGGCGGGAGGGATCCGGTGGGAAAACTGCTGGGCCAGGGGGTGTTTGGGAATTGGGCAGCGGGAGTTGGGAAAACGCTCGATTTGGGCTATAGGGGTGGGTACCGATGGCTGTGGTGGGTGGCTGCGAGTGGCACGTCCTGACCCCAGGGTGCGTGGAGGGGAGCTGGCGTGTTTTCGTGTTTTCCGAGGGATGCTGGGTTTGTTTTCCAAGGGATGCTGGGTTTATTTTCCGAGGGAGGCTGGGTTTGCTTCCCGAGGGATCCTGGGTTTGCTTCCCGAGGGATGCTGGCTTTGCCTCCCACCCTTATCACTAGGAAACTGCTCCGAGGTGGGGCTGGCTGCAGCGGGGCGACTCCAGCATCCGGGTGTTTTGGGATGGAGGTTGTGATTCCAGCCAGGTTTTTATTTCTTTTTCCACACTTCACAGCGCCGACTTTACAGCACGCCCCCCCGCCCCTTCCCCTGCCACTGCCTGTGCTGTGACGTTTCCCGTTTGCCGGGGAAAGGGAAGAGCCCTGTGTGCGTGAGTGACAAAGTGATGAATCATCAGAGCTGGGGGGACATTTCCAGGGCTGAGGGTGGGGTGGCCGCAGAGCCCCAGCAGCACAGCCCTGCGGGGAGAGA
>NW_010127217.1:0-5247 GCF_000699245.1 Pterocles gutturalis | reverse complement strand
ACTATCATCTATCCACCTGGTAATGTCTTTTTTGAGCTTAAGTCTCATCTTGCTAAAGTGCTTAAGAAAAATATGAGAATTCACATGTGGATTTCATGTACAGCAGTGAAACATCATGGCAGGACATCAGTCTTGCTGCTTGTATTTCATGTACCCTAAACAAAGAAAGCTGCAATGTTGACCCCTTCCTTTAAAAGCATTCGTTTGCAAAGCATCCCTTTCCATAAAAAAAGCACCAAAACACCATCAAAACCCCAAACCAAAACAAGCCATGATCATGTGTTTACAGCTAGCCTAACTAAAAGCCTTTAGAGGAAGCAGAAAGGAAAGATGTATTAAATAGCTGAGCAGCACTTCTCAACTGACAGTATGCAGAAAGAGAAATGAACTAAACCTTAATCTCCCAAATAGCATCCTACTAGTTAAAGAAAATCCATTCTCTTTCAAGTAGGAGTTAAAAAAAATGAAGCAAACTATTTGCTCAAGATGATACAAGTGTGTTCCCCCAGTACCATCTGGCAAAATAAGCCACCCTCTAGAAGTATTCACCTGGATTTTGATGCTGTCATGTCTGGTATCAAGGAAAGGGTAGATAGGCAATTATTGTACAATAGGGGAAAGCTGGCATAAGTAGTATTGTTCTGAAGTACTAGAATCTGCCCAAGCATGTTTGAAAGTACTTAATGCTAGCACATAAGCATTAATATATTATTTTTTCTAGTGTGGCTTTACAGGATAGTTCTAGTTCTCATTGATGACATGCAATGCTCTCCATACAGATTGCAATTGCAACCTTACCTGCGTGCACCTCCCGCTGCTGTCCAGATGTCTGAGGTCCTCATTAAAATTTGAAACAAAACTGCTGGTATCACTCATTTAAAAGAGCATTATCATCAACTACTTAGCTTCCACTCTAATACTACTATTTTCTTCCTTCCCTGGCAATAATTATTTTTAAAAACCCCGAACAAATCCTACATCAAAAAACTAGATACTGTACATGTAATAAAACCCAGCATCCTTCTAAGCACCAACCTTCCATGGTGGGTGTAAGGCATGTGTACAGCTGCATATCCAAAACATTAAAGAAAAACTAGTTTTTTTTAAAAAAAGAAAAGCATCCACTCCCATTCATTTATAGAATTCAAACTAGTACTGCATAAGTCACTCACACATGAATCTAGTACACAACCCTGTCAGAAATAGCTGCCCACTACAGATAATCGAACCAGAGCAGCCAGTTGTGCAAAGGAGTCAGCCAAGAGCTAGATCTGAGCATCTGCTTTTTGGTGACATCACATGTTAAAAGACAAGCACCCAAGAAACTGGATAGACTTCTGAACTGTCACTGCTGCTGTGTCCTGCGGTCATAGTGTCACTGCTGCTGCAGTGGCTGGCAGGCGCTTTGCTTTTCTCAGCCAAGGGCTGTTTCCTGTGCTTCAACAAAAAGAGAGTTATAACCCCAGTGCGGGTCAGAACCAGCAAGTCTGTCAGGCCTCCAGTAACGGGTACAACACTGGTTTCAGAGTCTCTGCTTGTGATTTCCAGAACTGGTCGGTGATGCGATGTGCCAGCTGGGAACACATCTTTCTGGATGAGGACCACTTTGTCAGAACGGTCAAGTGCAATATGCTGAATATTGGTGCCCCTGGTTTTTCTGCTCCAATGTCTTGCATGAGCACTGGGGCGTCTGCGCTGGCTCTTCTGTGGCATTTGAAGGCTGTGCTGCTACCTCTTCCTTCAGCAGAGGACAACACATGGTCGTAGTCAAGACTTCCTTTGCCCTTTTGCCTGCGTGCATTTTCTTTTGATTGGACCATGTAAATAGTGTGAATGTACCATTCTCGGCCAGCTGACACCTTAAAAAAACTCCAAATACATAAAAACCCAACAAACCAGAACACCCTTGCCCATGTACATTTGCTATAAACTGGAATCACCAACCATCAGATTCATCTAGACTGATGTTCCAAGTTTGCTGCCAAATACATCTAATTGAAGTCAGTGGCAGAAATAGGCACTCAGAGATATGATTAATCTTAACACAGACTGCTGAAGTAGGTCAGATAAAACTATGTTCTAACAGAGCCTATTTCTTTCTAGCGTTAATGTAGATAAGCTACTGCATTTATCTAACAAAACACTGGTCTTAATTTAGGCAAGAACCATCCCACCTCAGGAGCCCAGAAAAAACTTCAGGAATTTTAATTAATCTGACTTAAAGCAGGACACATAGTTCTCTTTTTTTTTTTTTTTTTTTTAAATTTCATATCATATACAAAACAATTATTTTCTTTTTGCAATTGCAAGAAAATCAAGTCTAATTTCTTAGTTTTCTCCTGTGTAAAAAGGAGCTTACCCCATGGTAAGCTAAACCAGTGACTTCTGCTCCCAGTCCCAGGAGTACATGTCTGCTGTAGAAGCAGGGCTGCGGAAGGGTGGCTCAGTGTTACAAAGCAACACTGTCATTGCTTCTACACTAGGGAGAGGGAACAAAGGAAATCTGTTGCTCAAGTCAGAAGTCTTTTGTTGACTAACAGAGTTCATGATTAGCTGCTTGCTCTGTCCTCCACCTCAGTCATCTTTTACCATGAAAGAATGTTTCCGCCATCTACTTAGACCACTCACCTGGAAGAGTGGAGCAGATGACAAGCTGAAACCATCCGAACCCGGCTGTTCTACCAGAGGAGAAGCATCTGCACAATCAGCTGCTCATGTAGCGTGAAACTCCAGGTTTCCAAAAGCTCTTGTTGTCTCTCAGGTTGAGCTTTATCCTAAAGAAACTAAGTTTAGTATTTCCAGGTTCACATGGAAATCAGGGATCTATAAATGCATGCTACTGCTTACATACCAGGATCTTGAATCTGTGCAAGAGGGAGGGTGAGTCAGCCAGACATCCGTATTCCCGACTGACTGGGCTGTACTTGGGAACGTAGCCATCGGCACCGGTGCAAAGGAACACCTTCTCAATGCTGCAGCTGAAAGACCCGCCAAGATTCTGAACAGGATCCACCATCACTTGGCCATAGATTTCAGATCCTGGTAAAGCAGATTAATACATTTCACATTACACCAGTCAATTTAAAATCATCAAATCAAGTGGTGTTAAAAATCTCAGGACAGGAATTATCTAGCTTTAAGTGTATTTCCCTTTGCATATGAAGACAGTATATTCCATGACTTGCTACTAATTTATCATGGACTTTAGTTGTCGTTACAATTCATACTGATGTGGTTCTTACGGTGCAGCCCATTTTAAGCAAGCTTTTCCCTTCTCTTCACTAGAGGGCAACGCATATTCACGTATAAGGAACTACCCAACCCAATAGCATTCTATCAAGCAAAATAAAGTCCTTAATGGAACATTTGGGTCTCAGACTGGTAACTCGAATAACCAAAACAAAATTATTAAATTAAATTAAAACCAAAATTATTTCTGCTCCATACTGCCATTGCCAGGAGTTTCCCTGGAACCTGATAACAGCTCCAGTCAGCGAGTGAGTACAGTGTGTGCAAGCACCTGCCCTGGACCAGAACTCAAAAAAAAAAAAAAAAATTAAGAATGACCTGCCCTGGACCAGAACTCAAAAAAAAATAAAAAATTAAGAATAAGACTGAGCAGTTCAGTTATTGCGCATACAGTCTGCAATTGAGAACAGCTGCATGATCAAGTCAGGGAGCCTCAGGTGTACAAGTATTTTATTCCTGCATTTCTGACTAGAATAACGTAAGCACTGACATTATTTAGGCCCCTCAAAATGGGGCAAAATGTTCAAGACAGCCAGAGTGAGGGGAATACGTGATTATGCAGTAACTGAGACAACATTTTCAGAACTGCGGTTTCAGATACATGCATCTAAATTCTGCACCTATGTTTGGAATGCTTTTCCTCTCAGAGCCCACAAACAGAACCAAAGCCTGTTTCAATTACACTAGATTAAATCATATTTTAGTGCTTCTATACTTTTCTGCAGTGGAAACACACAGACCATGTAGGGGTTATAAAACTAGTAAAATACATATTTAGCTCTTGTTAAGAGTGGTTCTGTTTTAGCTTTCATAATATGCTGAAGGTACTATTGACGTTTAACCTTTAATAAAGCTACATCAGCTCCTTCTCCAAATCCCATTGATCCATCAGATATCCAAAGCTCCTTTTTGGACAGCAGGAACATTTGAGTATTTAGGCTGAACTCTGCTGCTACTGGGTCACTGACCTGTGGGAAAAAGCAAAATCAAAATTAAATTATCAAAATGATCAAAAAAAGGCCTTGGTAGTAGCTTTGCAATGATCATTGTACACCACTGTCATAGCAGTGATGTGCTGATCAAACCTTTCTGCAGTACACAGCATTTATAAACATCCCTCCTACATACATACATAAACCTTCTGTTGTTCTTCTCATCAATTGCGTGTTTTAACGGGTCGTGTAGTGCTTTATTTCAACAGTGTTGGGTAGAACAGCAAAAGCCATTTCCTCAGATAGAGGATAGCAATGTATCTTTACTGTGACACTTGCAAAAGTCACTGGGAGAACAGGGCTATGGTCAAGAGGCCAATAAAACCAGACTGGGACCAGAACGTAGAACAACACCAACTCATTTCCCCTACTCTGAAAAACAATTGGCATATTCAAACCAACGAGCACACAATGGGAAACCTCCTCTGCCCCTGCTCGCTCTCAGTCCCCTCCTCTCTGCCTTCCCCACGGCAAACACCTCGTGGCTGCAGGACCCCAGCACAGCCCAGCACATGTGGATGGAGCAAGCTGGTACCAGGCCCCCGGTCTGTGCCCGCCCCGTGAATCCAGCACTCCAGAACCCGCTACACATCATGCCAGGGAGATGTAGAGGGGAAGAGAAGGCAAACAGTTCTCCAACACTGAAATAAGGTCAAGAACTAAACTGTCTCATGTCACCATTTAATCCTGTTGGCCACAATGAACCCATCATCTAGGGGTAACAGTCATAAGGGTTTGATTATACAGACAGAAGTGCAAAATTAACTTAATATGCAAATGTCATCACAACTCCAGTTATTTCCTTCCTCAGCAAATCATTTTCCTTTTCCTGTGTAGCATTCATCTCCTGCCTTATAAAGTGGCGGCATAAAGACTAGTGCTGAAGCACCACCTTTAAATTAAAATAACACTTCAATTCAACACCAATTGTTTTGAGCAAACAAGACTGAGACATCAGTTAATCTGCATGTAATACAGTTGTCTCCACACTTGCCTCACATGCCCT
>NW_010127216.1:0-2227 GCF_000699245.1 Pterocles gutturalis | reverse complement strand
GTTTAACATTACCGAAACTTTTATAGTTTAGGAACACTGGTTATCAGGCGTACCTGCCCCCTAGAGAAATACCGTCCAGAAAAATCTACCGTGTATACATAAGCTACATAATGGAAGACAACAGTATAACACTTACAGCACAGATACATTATATTTTTTTTTTTTTTTACAAAATGCACGTATGTATGGGAAAATAAAGAGTATATTTTTCAGGTTTTATTACAGTGACTATTTTATTAACAGTATTAATACTACTATACCTATCTACACGTCTTGGGTTTTCATTTTTCAGTAGAAATATAAAAAAAAAATGAGGGTGCACAAGTACATTTTCACAGTGCGCTGATTTTTTTTTATTTACAAGATAGCTTCTTATAGTGAATAAAAACAAAATAATGTGCTGGTTGAAATAACTGATTGGATTAAAAGGTGCTGTAAAAAGAATCCCTAACCGTTCTACTGTGGCCTCATAACAGATAATAAACAAGGAGAAATGACTAATTACTTATAGATCAAAATATAGATTATATAAATCAAAATACTTCTGGGTAAAAAATGTATTTCAGTTCAAAGTTCTTGGAATTTTTTTCAGGAAGATTTTTTAGTTTGGTTTGGTTTTGTGGGGTTTGTTTGTTTGTTTGATTGATTGTTTTTAACGTAAAGAAATGCCAATGTTCACGTTTCTCTATCCACCCAGAGTCAAATATTTTAAATTTTCCGGGGAATTAGAATATTAATTCTTCAAGATTATTTGAGGTTTAAAATAGGCAGAATCCTTTAAAAAGTATCTACTGTACGGTCTGCAGGAGAAAAAATAAACAACAACAACAAAAAACAGTACAGATGACAATAAATCATCTTTTAAAAGTAAAATTTAAACCGAAAGACATCTCCAAGCAAATATTTTCCTTTCTATCCCCTCTAGTTTACGATGTTTTAAATTTACTATCAAGATAGATCCTCCACAGAGCTTCCTTCATTACTGATGTCTCTGAAATCGTTATTCAGTACCTTCGAGGTTTATTATTACTTTTTTACATTAAATGTATTGCTTAAAAACATACAGTAATTGTACTTTTTTTTTTTTTTCACTATGGTTTACCTGAGCAGTCATTCAACAAACAGTTTGGATTGCAATGGAAGAAAACCAGCTTATGTTTCCACATCGACCTCCTCACGTTAACCAGCTCTCGCATCGTGGCCACGAAGAGTCTTCTCAAATGGTAAAGTCGCAGAAGCACTTACAAGTTTCTCAGAAAATCGTGTGTCTTAATTGAAAGTATCTCTCAGGGCTGGGCTTTACAGTCTGTCAGTGATGCTGGCTGCCTGCTTGGGATTTCAGGAGAACTGTCAGTTTTAACCATTTTGCTACAGCAATGTTTTTTATTTTTTTTAAAAAAGGCTATAATTCCAAAGATACAGATCTCTTGTGTTGAAAGAAGAGGTCCATTGTATTTTATTTTTGTTGTTTTTTTAATTATTATTAATAATCTTAATCTGAACACGACAAAAAAAAGTTCTGAAACTTTTGAGTTGCTGCTTCTCAATGTTTAATCCATTAACTGGTAGTCTTCAATTTATTGATCACTTTTTTCTCTTTGACCCTTCTGTTTTGGAACCAGATTGTGACCTGTCTCTCTGACAGATTTGTAGTTGCCGATATCCTCCTCCGTTTGTCTTTGGTTATGAATTTATTTGTAGCATATTCCCTTTCGAGTTCTTTTAACTGGACCTTTGTGTAAGGCACTCGTTTCTTTCTCCCACGTCTGTACGAGTTCGCATCGGAGGGATGCGAAACGACGTCTGGAACAGAAAAACCATGCAGGCAAGCGTTAGAAAACGGCTCGAACCGCTTAGGACATCTTCAATTGGTACAGGGGTTAGGGTTACAGCTCACTCCTCCGCCTGCCCCGCTCCAGCTTAGCTACCAAAGCCCCAACTCAGCATTTGGGATTCCTCTTTCCTGGCCGCCGCAGCTTTTAGGCACGGAAAGGCTCGCTGCTGTCAGACAGACAGATAATAACAACCAAACGCCACGGAGCCCGGTGAGGGACTCTGGGAAGAATCGCGCGGCGCTGCTGCGATTTCCCTCCCCAGCCTGCGTGCTGCGGGGGTTTATGGAAAATAATTCCGCAGACCTTCCCGCGGCCCTTCTCAGCTGTTTCCTCTCCGGGTGCTGACGGCGGGGCCGGGCGGGCGAGGCGGGATGCGCCGTGCGCTGTGCGCC
>NW_010127215.1:5274-48831 GCF_000699245.1 Pterocles gutturalis | reverse complement strand
ATTATTATTATTATTGTTATTATTATTATAGTTTAGGTATTAATTTTTTCTTATCTCAACCCCCAAGTCTCTTTTCCCTTTATCCCTTTAATTCTCTCCCCCATCCCCAGGAAGGGAGAGTTGGGAGGGTGAGCAAGTAGTTATTGTGGTGTTTGGCTTCCATCCAGGGTCACGATTTTTTCTGTATTCTTATCCCTTTCTTGATCTTTCTTCCCCCACCCCCCCCAAAAAAAAGAAGGCTATTTTGGAAACTGACTGAAGTAAACAATTGCACATGTATAAGGTGGATTTCATGGAAGCCTTTGTAACTACTTTTCATGATGCTTTACTCAAAATCCTCAGATATATCTCTATTTGAGAAGTTTTCTTCTATTTTCAGCCATGAAACATTGCTGCGCATTGTTGACAAGTTTACTTTATCTCACTTCACTTGATCAACAAATTTAAGTTTCCAACCCACATGATTTTTTGACATTATTATTTGAATTTTAAGCCCAAATTGTGCTGTTACATTGAGCTACTAGAAATTAAAAAAAACCAAACAAACTATCTTTCCTTTATTAGAGTTTTTGTATGAACGTTTTACAAAATTATAAAGTCCACAAACTCATCCCATATTCTTTTTTCACGTCCCCTCTTACCTGAATAACTCCTCCACCTTGGCCATCCTTCCCAGCTAAAAACTCTTCAGGCAAGTTAATCATCTTCCCTAGCCAATCCAGCATGACAGTCTCCAGCTCTGTGCAAGCTGGACTTGCAGCCTGAGTTGAAAAAATAGAACAGAGGGAATAATCTCACTATAACATGAAGAGAAATAGGATCTACCAGAGCAAGAATAAATCTTTGTCTTTTGTCTATAGAGGAAGAGACTAGCTGACTAAGTTCACCAGCTAAATTAGGGACCTGACGACCATTTTGTGCATGTTGTTTCTAATACTTACTAAAAAAACATCAAACTGGGCCTCACATAGAACCATAACTACCAAATGTCAAAGCTATGACTGGCATCTTGCATATTTTTTCGACATCAATAACCAACCTTTTTTGAGAAGATCCCATCTCATAAGAATGAGGTTGGTTTTTAACACAATTTTTCATTCGTCCATATGTTAAGAGAAGTAACAACACCGGGTGACAGGGCAAGTCATACTACTTAATGGATGACCAGTAAGTTTGCACTGCTACCAGTAATTCTAGATGCTCGTGATTTTTCAAAGGCAAAACTTCTAAGAGGAAATAGCCTTTTATTCCTGTAGTCATTCAGGGTGTGCATCTGAAAACAATTAGTCAAGGAAATTTACCTATAATAATAGCCCTGTGACTTCACTGCTATTAATCAATAATTTCACTGAAAAAAGTTACTGAAATGCTTAAAATATTGGGAAGGTGAAGCACCACAGCAGTATATAGCCCAGTAAGCTTACCCAAGAGAAGCCCACACATCCTATTCCACCACACAACATATCTGCAAGAAGAGCTGGGAAGGAAGAGGCTGCAGGGAAGTAGGCAAAAAAGTACGGGCTGTGCCAGTGAGTCACCTGTATTAAGGTAAAAACAGTAATCTTTAACTAATGCAGGAAGCAGAAACAAACTGTCACAAAATCAGATGAGATTAGTGGTTGGGACCAGTCAATAGTTCTCAACTACCTGTAACACAGGATCCCGTTTTTGGGGAAAGGTTACCTTGTTTTTTCTCAATTTTTTATCTAATTTTACTCAAATTAGAAAAAAATTAGTTTTTGGCCCCACCTCCCAACAGTTTCAAAATTAGAGTTCTCCCTTTGTCTGCCTAGAAGACAAGAATTGGATTAGCAGTGGCAGCATGAGTTTCTGTTCAGTGTACTGCTCCTGAGCTTCTGCTTTCAGGGACTCTCTGGTATTTTGTTCTTTCATCTCTGTCATGCAACTGACTTAGCAAGTGTCTTCAGTGCAGCAGAGGTACACAGAACTCTCTTTCCCACACTCTGGAGTTATTTGCTAAAATTTAGGCACTGAATCTGGCCAAACAGCTGCTCTCCACAAAATGAAACAACCCATTCCAGTATCCAATACTTTCTGTAGAAAATTAAACTGTCATCTCCCTATAACAAGTTGTGATTTATGTACAATTCCACTTTATATGAGAGAACAACACAATAACTGCACAAATTGTAGTCAATTGTCTTGCAGCAGCAATATATAACTTATATCTAATATCTAATATATTATGCAACATCTAAGCAATTTTAAGTATCTGTGAGATACTTCATAGTGCTCCACAATTCCAATCTAACAACATTTGAAAACAGGAAATTGTACTGGCACACTGCAATGTTCAGTCGAAATAATGTGAGATGATAAGTTTGGCAAAAACAGCTTTCACATTCAAGGTAAAAGGTAAATTTTAGAAAAAAATGGGTAGATTTAGACTAGACATTAGGAAGAAATTTTTCACTGTGAGGGTGGTGAGACACTGGAACAGGTTGCCCAGGGAAGCTGTGGATGCCCCATCCCTGGAGGTGTTCAAGGCCAGGCTGGATGAGGCTTTGAGCAACCTGGTCTAGTGGAAGGTGTCCCTGCCCATGGCAGGGAGGTTGTAACTTGATGATCTTTAAGGTCCTTTCCAACCCAAACCATTCTGTCATTCTATGATTCTATGATTAGATGGACAATAAGCAAGAATTCAGCAGAATATGTATAAGTTCTTTACTTGGCTGGAAATCCAGAGGCTGATGAGTTATTGAAGCCTAGCCTTTTCTTATGCCAGTTTGCTTTTTTTTTTTTTTTAATAATGGGGTTCTTCTGTTACAACTGGAGGATGGTAATAGCATACATTCCATCTTGCCTGAGCTCAGTGTTTCCTTACTGTTTTGTTCTGCATTCTCACCTCTGATGAATTTACCTTTCACACTCTACTCTCTCCCAGTCTATAAGGTTTCTGATTCTGGAGCTAACTCAGGAATCACTGTACCACACTGTTCTGCATGGTGCAAATACCCCTTTATTTCCTCTTCTACCCTTCTTCATGCCAACAGACAGCTATTTTCTAAGGGACGTGCTCCATGACAAGGGGAAACTGTCTTAACTCTTGTATAGTGCTCTATATAGTTAGCTGTAGTATACCATATATCATATTTTGACTGCCCCTATCTCTTTCATATGAAAACAGCTTCTATCCACTACAATTTTCCACTGTTTAAACTAGCCCTGTACCTGGTATGTTCAAGATTTCACTTTCACTGGTCACTAGGTCCAAACCTGCTCAAATCAGGTACCCAAAGACAAGACACTGGGAACATTTTAGCTGTATCTCTTATATCTCTGCAAGATCTCTTTCTTTGGTGTGGCAAAGTTTTAGAGCATTTGTGGCAAATACCTTCCTTCACAAATTAGAAAAAAAAAAAATGGGATGGCACTTGGTTCTTCACAGGAAAATAAGAAACAGATAAAAAAATACCCAATAAACAGTGGTCCCTGGTAGGACCCACATGCACAGACGTTCAGTGACATCCACAATGAGCCAGGGCTGCCACTGCTCATCTCCCCAGCTCTAATCCTCTGTGATCTGTAAGACTTGTGACATTCATCTTGGGTTAATCGAGTTAAACTGCCTACTTGCTGGGAGCCATTTGTTTGATGAAACACAGCAGATTCCAGTTGTATCACTCACACAAAGTGAAAAAGCCAAAAGCCCTAAGGCAAATGCAGCTGCATTTCTTCCTCCTGCCTTCCCTTCCCCCTTCTCTTGAAGCAGCTGTAAAATTCATTTCTTTCACCATGTTGAAACAGACACACATAGTCAAATATTGCAGAGTGTGACATAATTGATGCTTGTTTTTTCAGCCTTCTGATAAACAGTGATACACAAGTGTCTTGGGTTCAGTAATTATCACTCTAATGCTTCTCAGAGATATTTTCTTTCCCAGATTTCTTCTAAGGACGTCTGTCTTTCTGTGACTTGCTTAATCTAAGCGAGAGTCTTCCTTTACCTTACAATAAGCATAGGTACTTCAGCTGAAAGTTGGATCCAATGTGAGGAAAACTAGTGTCTTTAATACTGCTATTTGCAGTTACAACTAAGCTTGATCACATTTTTGGCTCTAAAAAAGAAGACATATTTCAAGAGAACAAAGCAAGTCTGAGAGAGAAAGGTGACTGCTACTGATCCTTTCCACCTTGGCTTCCTGTTGTGGAGATCAGAGTTCAGCAGTTGCTCCCTCAGTCCCTGTGTTAATATTAGGAACTTAGCACCATTATGGTCATTATCATTTAGTGGACTGCCTTTTGAAGGTCCACATCAAATTGCACAAGAAGTCTCCATAAAGAAGTTTTACCACTCATGAGTGCTTGTTCTCCTATAGGGTAAAAACAGCAATGGATAGTGCATTATTGTTTTACACAATTAGTTGATGCTTGTTCCTCTGAAGGAACACAATTTTCACATTTTCAATCATCCAATAAGTAGCAAATATCTGAACACAACTAACAGAGTAAAGATATCAACATGAAGGAAACAAGAGTCTCTTATGGGCCACGGATAGCCTATGGGCAAAACAAGGTTTTATGACCTCTGTCATATTACTTATTCTCTCTGAAGAAGCCCAGTTCCTCATTTATAAAACAGAGATAAGACATTACCAAGTGAAATACTGGAAAAGCACTATAGCTGAAAAACACCAGATGTACTTATAAATGTTAGTCTTGTCAGGAAAAAGATGGGAAGAGATTAAGGGAAAATATAATGGGGGCAGATTGTCCCTGCAGCCAATATCAAAAGTCCCTAAAACCAATGACAAATAATTGTAAAGGTCTCTAAACCAAACATGAATAAATCTTTATACACTAAGTTCTTCCTATACTCCTTGCCTCTGTGTGTTTGTACAGCACCACCATTTTCACACTTCAGTTTCTGTGAGCAGAGCTAACAGAAGCAGCCAATAGATGCAGCCATTTGTGCAGTGCTGTGCACAGAGAAGGTCCAGAAACCCTGCTAAGGTTAGTGTGTGTGGGCTCTGCAGTGGTGGTGATGCTCCACAGGGCACAGTCGCCAGCAGCAAGTGGAACAACTCCCCCTGGCACATCACAGGTCTCAACCTAGACTAAGTTCCCAAGGCAGTATGCAGCCCTGCAGGCCTGGGATTGCAGGGATGATGGGGCCTATTGCCAAGGCCGGGCAGGGAAAGATGGTCTTTTAACCTGCAGGAGGTATGCACTGGCTGGGAGTCTGTGTCTTACACAGCATGAGGAGGTCAGCAGATTGTGCAGTATCAGAGATGACAAAAAGGAGACTGAGTGGATCTTCCCTGAGAGGTACTATGAGGTATCTCAGATACAAGAGCCTGAACCCCCAAAATGCACCAAAGGAGAGGCAGTCAGTCTCTGCTTATTGGGTCAGGAAATGGAGTCCCACAATGGTGAAGGGTAGAAACTTGCAACTACTGGCACTAGGAGAAACTTGCAACCTCTGGCACTAGGAGAAAGGCTTCTGCTCCACCAGCAGATCTGCAGCTCCAGAATAGGTTCAGTACTCTAGTTGCAGATGTGCTGGGAGCCTAGCTGTGTTTAGTGAAACATCCAAGTAACCTGAGTGTTGACCCTCGTGTTGACAACAGGGATTTGGGTTTCAAGACCAGTGGGACCCTCTTTGAGGATCAGCTCCTAGGAAGGATCCACCCAAACAAATGGGGAAGAAATATCTTTGGAGACAGGCTGGCTAACCTAGTAAGGAGAGCTTTAAATTAGGAACAATGGGGGAAGGAGATGAAAATCCACAATCAAAGGAGGAAGGTGGACTTACTAGGCAAGAAAAGGGTGAAGGGTAATGTGGGCAAGAGAGATCTTGAAAACAAGATAGGGCTAAAGCAGACCCACCTCAAGTGTATACACATAAATAAGGAAGTACTGAGAGGACAGCATTATGGGGGGAAGCTCTCATATCTTTTTTGGAAAACCAGCACAAGTGGGTGCCCCTCTGAAACACCTGTATGCTATGGCATGACACACGGGGAACAAACAAGAGGAATTAGAAGACTGTAAGCAGTTAAAGAGCTGTGATCTCATAGGGATCACAGAGATGTTGTGGGATAGCTCGCATGACTGAAGTGCTGCAGTAGGTGAGGACAGGCTCTTTAGGAAGGACAGACCAGGAAGGTGAGGCAGGGGAGTGGCACTTTATGCAAGAGAGTGCATGGGGTTCTTCCTAGGGGTGGACAATGAGCCAGTCAAGAGCTTATGGGTCAGGACTGGTGGATATTTCAAGATGGGAAACATTTGGGTGGGTATCTGCTACAGACCACCTGATCGGGAAGAAGTACATGAATACAGCATGCAGACAGCTGGAAGAAAACTCATGCTTGCAGGTCATAGTCCTCACAGAGGACTCCAACCCAGCTGATATCTGCTGGACAGACAACACAGCAGGGCACAACCAGTCCAGGTTTCTGGAGTGCATTGATTATAATTTCCTAGCACAGAAAACCAGAGGAACTGATGAGGAGAGACATGGTGTGGGACCACATACTTTACAAGAAAGAACTGGTCAGGGATGTGAAAGTCAGGGCAGCCTTGACTGCAGTGACCGTGAGATGGTGGAGTTCAGGATCACGAGAGCAGGAAGAAAGGCACAAAGCAGATCATAGCCCTGGGTTTCAGGAGAGCAGACACTGGCCTGTTATGGGACCTGCTTGGAAGAATCTCATGAGAGACGGACATGGAGGGAAGAATGGTCCAGAAGAGCTGGCTGATTTTCAAGGATCATTTCCTCCAAGTCCAAAAATGATCCACCCTACATGCAGGAAGTCAAGCAAGAGTGACAGGAGCCCTCCATAGACGAACCATTAGCTCCTGACAATGCTCAGATGTAAAAAGGAAGCCTGTAAGAAAAGCAAGGAAGGTCAGGTGACCCAGGAGAGGAGGGCTATAAAGATACTGTCTGAGTATGTAGGGACAGGGTTAGGAAAGCCAAAGCCATCTAGAGTTGAATCAGGTGAGGGATGTCAAGGGCAACAAGAAAGGTTTCTGCAGGTTCATCAGCATTAGAAGGGAAGTAGGGAAAATGTAGGTCTTCTTCCAAATGGGGTTGGGTATTTGTGACAAAAAAGAGGGAAAAGGTTGAGGTGCTCAATGCCTTTTTCACCTTAGTCTTTACTGGTAAATTTGCCTTCAGGAATCCCAGTCTCCTGAGACACATGGGAATGCCTTGAACAAGGAAGAGCTCACCTGGAGGAGAATCAGGTTAGGAAACATTGAAATAAACTGGACAAACATGAGTCCATGAAGCCTAATGCGATGCAATCACAAGTGCTGCAGGAGACAGACAATGTAATTGAGACCACTCTCAAACCTCTTTGAAAGGCTATGGCAACTGAGGAATGTTCATGAGGATCTGAGAAAAGCAAATGTCACATCTTCAAGAATGGCTAGAAGGAGGATCTGGGAAACTACAGGCTTCACCTCAATCCCAGGGAAGATGACAGAACCTTGAAGCTGTTTCCAAACATGTTAACGACAAGAAGGCAACTGGGACTAGGCAGCAAAGATTTATGAAGGAGAAATCATGTCTAAGCAACCAGACAGCCTTCTAAAAGATGACTGGCTTGGTGGAAAAGGGGAGAGCACAAAATATAGTTAAGACTCAAAACACTATCTCCTATAACATCCTTACTGACACACTGAGGAAATATGGACTAGGTAAGTGGACAGCGAAGTGGAGTGAAAACTGGCTAAACTGGAATCAGGAATCAGTACTGTAGCCAGTACTGTTCAACATCTTCATTAATGACCTGGATGATATGACAGAGTGCACCCTCAGCAGTTTTACAGATTATATAAAACTTGGAGGAGTGTTTGATACACTGTATGGTCATGCTGCAATTCAAACAGACCTCAATAGGCTGCAGAAATGAACCAACAAGAATCTCATGAAGTACAACTGAGAAATGCAAAATCCTGTACCTGGGGAGGAATAATCCCCTGCACCAGTACAGACCAGGGATCGACTGGCTGGAAAGCAGCTCTGCAGAAATGGACCTCAGGGTCCTGGTGGACAAGCTGAACATAAGCCAGCAATGTGGCCTTGCAGCAAACAAGGCCAACAGCATCTTGAGCCACATTAGGAAAACTGTTGCCAGCAGGTCAAAAGAGGAGATCCTTCCCTTCTACTCAGCGTTGGTGAGGCCACACCTGGAATGCTGTATCCAGTTCTGGGTTCTCCAGTCCAAGAAATACATGGACATACTGGAGGGACTTCAGTGAAGGGACATGGAGATGTATAACTGGAGCATCTGTCATATGATGAGAGGCTGAGAGAGTTGTGATTATTCAGCCTGCAGAAAGCTCAGGGGGTATCTTGTTGATGTGTATAAACACCTCATGGGAGGGTGTAAAGAAGACCAAGCCAGATTCTTCTCGTATCCAGTGACAAAACTAGAAGAAATGTGTACTTAAACATAAGAAAAAGCTTTTTTACTGTGAGGGTGGTCGAGCTTTGGAACAGGACAACAGAGAGATTGTGAAGACTTCATCCTTGCAGATATTCAACACCCAATTGGACATGGTCCTGAGCAGTGTGCTCTGACTATGCTTTGAGTAGTAGGGGTGGACTAAATGATCTCTAGAAGTGCCATACAATCTCTACTATACCATGACTTTGTGATTCTGTGCTCATGTGAGTCTTTAGTATTTAGTAGAAACAACACAGGCAGAATCAGAGTTACTATAAGAACTGGGGTTTATATACTTGTGCTCTTTTTGTCACAAACACTAACATTTCACCTCAGAAGAAAGTTTTGGATAGAACATTTCTTCTTCAGAATGCATCACTTTGTAAAAGTAAATTTATTTGCAGGGCATGTAAATATCAAGAAAAAATCAATTTAATAAGAGGGAACATGACATGTTGATGATGGAATAGGAATTCAATGTCTCACTTTTTGTTCTCAAGTGATTGATCTCTTACTTTTTGATTTGATGTTATTTTACTGAATGTTCTCAAGTGTTCAAAGCAAAGTGTTTTCTGTTCTACTTCACAGACAAAAACATTGGTTAGTATTTTCTTCCAATGAAAAAGAAAAGGCAATCATATCTATGAAAAGCAATGAGAGTATCTACATGTGTTGGACGTAATTCTCTTATCTAATTTGCACTGATTTGATTCTGTTGGATCTAAGACTTCATCCACAAATCTTTGGGAAGAGTGGAGAGATTTCCATTGACTTCAGTGGAGCTTTTGCCTGTGAAAGGACAGCAGAGTTGGTTCCAAGAGAAACAAGATAAAAGTCATATGGAATATCAAATATTTACATTGGTCAATGAAAAGGAATTGGTATTATAGTACAATGACTAAACACATTTGCAGAGCAGTGGTTCTGTGTCCAGTCACATAGCAATCATATCACCTAGCTACATCCAGAGAAGCAACCTAAAGTGTTTATTGCAGAGATCTAAAGGAGAGATTCCTCATTAACATTTACTAATAATCCAGTCCTCTTTCAGCTACTTAGAGGCCTCAGCATACATTAAAAATAAAAAAGGTATACCATGTGTGGAAAAACAAGAAAGATTCAAAACTGGACAAATGCCAGCTGCTTTGTTCTGCATTGTCTGTCCAACACTGATTTATCAAAGAACTACTATTTAAGTAGTGGCCATCTGCCTTAAAAGGTACTAGAAGAAGTTGACATTTAGGAGAGTAAGTCAACAGAACAGTTATTGGGGAGAATCCTTTCTAGTCAGCTCTGTAATAAAAAGAAGTCTCCTAAGAGAATATTAACATTTGAAGTTCAGCTTGAAGGAACACGTTAGGCACAGAAGAATAATACAAATCCCATTTTATAAAATATTTACTGTGCTTTGCAAGTAGCAAAAATATCACGTGAAATTGAACGTTACGAAGCTTTGCCTTAACCAATTTAAGGAGGAAAGGGGGTTATTTCCAAAAGCAAGCCTCACATGAAGCAAAAGAACGATTTGATTACTTCTAGCAAGAACAGGAAACACGAGTTGTGTAAAGTGTTAGGTCATATTTAACTATGGATATAAAGCAGACTCTGCCTTCTGAAAGCTAATCACTGTGGGTACTTATGTTTGCAAGGTTTAGCTGCACAGCCTTCAACCCACACTTTCCTTAAAGTCTTAGAAAACCTAAATGCAGCATTGAACATTACAGTACAGATCCATTTTTCTTACCCCCGGCATAATGATCTTCTCAATGTCTTTAAAGACTTCCTCAAAGCTCTCAGGATCCTGTGGTGCACAGTCTGGAATGAGGGGCCTTAGATATCCTGGTTCCACATCTGGCAAGACCTGTCTTTTATCTATCTTCTCCAGGTAATCTGCAATATAGTCCACCATCTCCTTCCCTCTCTTGCGGAACTCTGCAGCATCCATGGGCATCAGGTTTAGGACTTATTAGAAAAACCCTAAAAAAAAGAAGAAAAGTCATATTTGAAATATAATTTTACTAGTTTTAAACCTGTTATTCATAAGATTTATAGGGTGACTCATATGGCCTTTTTGAAAAGACCATATGCTCATTTATTTCTGCATACTAGGGCAACGTCCATACAATGTTGCATTAGCTGGATATTGTATAAAAGTAAATCACACTGTTAAATCTTTGATGCCTCATGATGTAGATTAACTGAATACAGATGGGCTGTATCTTTAGCACAGAAGACCAGTACAGGAATGTTGATGAAGGTCAGAAATCACAGATTTAAACCCTACTGCTGCTGGTTGACACAAGGATGCGGCACTGTTATGTGGCATGTAAGCAACTACCTTCTGCCTTATAAGGAAGAGGCCTAAGAAAATAGCCTGCTATGTGTCTGTATTATAATCTGTAATAACAAGCTATAATAAGCAAAGCTGTCACAGCGATCCCTTGTGCTGCCCTGTCATTTTATCTACTTCTTGCCTCCTACCTTGCGTCAAGATTTAGCTTCTTTACGCTTTCACTGTAAGTGCATATGCCGTACCATTTACAAAACCTTACTTCTTATTGTTCTTACTAACACTTACATTAGAATTCACTTGGAGTTAATCTGTACTGTATCTTGCAGGAGGATGTGAGGAAGCTCTAACTGGGGCTGTCTCTATTTCCAAGATGTTGAGGTGGAGCTCTAGGTGTTCTTTGAGCTAGGCAGAGACTGTGTGAGCACACCCAAGGTGATTTATGGCTCAGCTGAGATAAGCTGGAGTTTGCCTGCAAACATAAATTCATACTGATGGGGTGCCTGCTTCTGCCATGCTGGCCGCCCCATTATTTACTGTATGTGGCTATGCATTTGGAGTGCTTAGTGAATACAAGGTTGAGAGCACAGTGCCTAAAAAAGCATCCAAAATTCTTTATACACACAGATTGAGTGAGTGATACTGTTCTTCTGGATCTAGTAAGAAAATCGGCAAGTAAAACAAGCGTACTCACTACTGGTGTGAAGAATTACTATGCTTAGGTCACATACTTTCAGATCTTCACTTTGTAAGGAAATAATTATATTAAGCAGCATGTGAATCATATGAATATTATGTAATTAGAAGACAATTTCTTAGATATCAGTTATTTGTGCTAAGGATTTATAACTGTGGACATCATTTTGAGAAAAGAGAGACGTTTCTGGGCTTTATTATATTTGAATTATTAGTGTCGCATTACAAAAGAAAGACATCATTGATAAACACCGTCCCAGGGACATCTCTACTGATACAAATAGAGGATCTGGGATTTGTGTAGAGCAGCTGCTGCTGCTGTTTAAGAAGGCAGGGTGCTGCTGTAGGTCATGAACCACTTGGGAAAGCAAGGATCTGAACAGTAGTGACTTCTAGCCCCCTGGAGAGTAGCTGTTCTTGTTGCTATTTTGTTAGAGTTATACTGTTCTCTTTAACTATAATGTGTTTATTTGGCTCTCTCTTTGCCTTTCTGAAAGGGGAATTAGGACCTTTCTCAGATCTTGCATCTAAGTTGCCGGAAACACATTACCACTGATCATTACGGTCCTCAGAGAATTCTGGTGGGCAGCTTTGTGTGTCATCTCCCCTTTGAAAGACTGGGTTTAAACAAGCAGTTTTGTTTCTACTCCTTTGTAATCAGGATGAGTCTATTTCTTCAATACCCCCCAAATCTTATGTGCATTTTCATTTAACACATCTTTGATCACAGTTCAAAATTTTAATAAACTTTCTAAATAAGTCAGCATGAACTACAGCGATCAATATGCATCTCTGTGGCAGCAATCTAATTACACCCCAAGGCTCAGTTCTTTGGCTTAGATATTTTTGCCAGAAGAAATCTAAATATTGTACTATTTCACTTCTTTTTCAAAGTATCTCTAACTTAACCCTTAACTTATACTATCATTATTTCTTTTATGCTACTTCATTTGTCAGTTCATTGCTATAGCATGCTCTAAAGAACTTGCACGAGGTAATCTGTTTTTAATTCTCTGGCTTCAGAGATGAAATCTGTGAAAATAAGAATTTAAGCCATGACTGCCAAATTAGTGCGATTTTCATGAGGCTGAACTGACTCAGAACTTTAGGATTTGGTGTTTCTAGTACTACTGTTGCTCACCAATGAGTTACAGTTATTCCTATGGACTTTTACACATGGATCAGTTCAGCTGAAAAACTCATTCAGCATCTGTGGATGCAATTAACTGTCAGTACAATGTCAGAACAGGTAAGAGTATCACTATACTACTCTCTAGCTTTACTTTATATCAATCAAACATAGGGCACCATTTAACACAGAAGCTTCTGTGGATCGCTTGGTCTTTTCCCATAATATAAATCAAATAACATAAAGTAAATAGCAGTGCATGTAAACTCAAAGCAACTCACAAACACACAGACAAAAATAAATTTACTTTATCGTATTACCACAACATAGATCATAGAATCATGGAATCATACAATGGCTTGTGTTGGAAGGGACCTTAAAGACCATTGAGTTCCAATCCCCCTGCCATGGGCAAGAATACCTCCCACTAGACCAGGTTGCTCAAAGCCTCATCCAACCTGGCCTTGAACACCTCCAGGGATGGGGCATCCACAGCTTCTCTGGGCAACCTGTTCCAGTGCCTCACCACCCTCACAGTGAAAAATTTCTTCCTGATATCTAATCTAAATCTACCCTCTCTCAGCTTAAAACCCTTACCATTGTTCCTATCACTACATTAACTAATTTAACTTCCAATTCAGTTTGATCCAGTGAAATACATCAATCTGCTTCAATCTGAAGCACAGTATTTCATTCTTCTTTCCCCCAAAGACAATACTGAGAAATTAAAATCTATCTAAGCATCTAACTATTTTTATGTATCCGTGCATCTTCTTTCCTAAAAGTCCTTTCCTGAAAATTCCTTACCTCCTGTAATACACATAGCTCACCAGCAACAGTGAAGGCATACTTCTTGCAGGAATACAGTGGTCATTTAAATTTTCCTTTTCACCTCCTATTTTATATCCATTCTTCTGTGAGTGACAAGACCCACTTACACTGTCATCCCTATTTTTATTCTCTTCCTCAACTGTTCATCATATATCTCACTTCATCTGTTTGAAAGCACTACTTGCTATGGAAGCCACATCCAGTAGACCGAATATCTGACAATTGTAATGCTTACTAGTTAGTACTATAAAAATGCAAATTACTTCACCTCTCTACCAGTACAAAATACTTCTCTCTTCTACCTCTCACATGCATATACAACACATGTACAATGCAACAACACAATGCATAGAGACCTTCCCTTTATGCCAGCATATTTTTCAAATATAGAATGTGATTTTCTAAGAAGCAAAATACCTCGGACAACTCAGTCCACAGGGTCTAAAATGAAAACAATGTTTGAGAGCATCTGCGTTTTCTGAAGGGCTGAGTATTACAATCTGTGTGTACTCAAAATATCTATTTAAGTTAAAGGGAGTTAAACTGCAAAATAATGCAGGCAGAGTTTCTCAAACTAAATGGAAATTTCATAAAAACTGAAAACTGAGGCTCTCTCTAAAGTTTTGAATAGTTGTCTATCTTCTTGAAGGCCCATAAAGAGTGATAAAGGCTCCATGTTCTCAGAGATCCCACCCCTCCCAGGATGAATTTCAGCATATTCAGCATCTGCCATCTGAACCGCAAGTGAGAAATCACAGCTCCTCAGGAAGCACCCTTCTTAATTCTCAACCTCTACCACTTTGCAAGCACAGTTTCTATTGAAATTAATCGACAGCCTCACTCTGATTGTTAAATTACAATTTTACCAAACATATATTATGTATGAGTACTTTTGTTCCCAGCAAGAATCAATGGATATTGTCACCACAGCATACTTCTTCAGATGAAGTCCTGCTTTACTGGAGAAGATTGAGTTTTGCTCTTAACTTCAGGTAAAAGGAAAAACAATAACATTGAACCTTAAATGATATCAATGTATCTCTCTTTTAATTAATATATAAACCCTGTGCTCTTTAATTTTGCTGGAATTTGTCACAGAATAAGTACACTACACAATCTAAAGTTGACATATCCTTTGCTGCTTTGTTTAAACTACTCTTTGTACCTCAGTGCACTGAAATTAGAACATGGCAACATTTTATTTTAGTGAAGCTACTGAAAACTGTTGTTAGTCTTTAGATTGTATATTCAGTATGATGTTCACTTGCAAACTGTTTTCTACTTTATCTGAAACTGAACGATACAAATGAGCAGTTTACACACAATTAAGAATTAAATACATTTGTAGGTATAATGTTATGTAGATAACATTCAACTTATTGATTATTTCTGTTAAAAAGTATCATCTATAATTCTATAATCTGTTTTTTGTATTAACTAAATATCAGTGTGAAAGCAATCTAAATACTACCAGGAAATTTGTTATGAGGAAGAAAAAGAGAAAAAAGAGGAAAAAGGTGAAAAAGAGGAAAAAGATAACAAACGAGGAGAGAGGTATATTTGACGTATTATAATTTGATGAGTGCCTGTTCTCCAGTTCATCAATGTAAAATAAAAAACAGCTAACATAGTAAAATCTTTTAGCAGCTCCTATTATTAAATACAGAAAGGAAGAATGCAGAGATTCATTAATAGCACCTTAAACTGATATCTGCATTGTCTCAAAAAAAAAGTAATAGTTGTATATCTTTCCACTAAATGAGACAAGGGCACTTTCTATTCTGCCAAATAATTGTTGCAGAATTTGATGTAATTTAAAGGCTTGTGGTGCTACAGTGACACCAATAAAGCCATGAGGACTTTCTGCTATAGAACACAACTGAAGGTTTTTGCAGCTGTTGCTGCTGTTAAGCTAAACTTCTACTATTGGCAACAGGAGTATTGCCTTAATAAGGACTGTAGGATTAATTTTATTTCAGCATGAGTAAAAAGGAACTGGATTTACTCTGTACTTCTACCTTTGCACAATCCAAGAATTAGGTATATATGTTACAGGCCCTACATTTCATTTTAAAATTTCATTTGCTGGTTAAAAATCGCTGGCACAGAGTCTGCAATTTAGTAATTTTCCCTTCTGAGTTCTTACTGTAGTGATGGGACAGGGCTATTTCTGAGGAAAACCTCACCCCAAAAATCATGCATTGAATTTATCTTGAAAATTTTATTATTCAAAATATTTGGCAGAGAATGTCTCAAGGTCTGCTTGGTTGTTCAGAACTGTTGCTCTTGAAAGACAACATATAAACTTTTGGATACATGGGATTCTGCATAAATGTACATAAACAGTTATAGCTGACATACATCATATGTAAAAACAAGCAAACACAAAATGAGAGGTGCACACTACATTGTACAAATTTAGGTTAAAAATAAATGTTTTTTGAGTATCCCGGATTATCCCTAAAATAACACAGGCTGGCTGCTTATTAGCCAAGCTCCCACTCTAAGTAACCAATTGTTGCATTAATCCAAATTAACGCCTGCCTCAATTCAATAACAACAAAGCTTTAAGGACAAAGAATGTTACTTACAGTGAGTTGGTAATGTTTTTCCTTCTCCTCTCTCTTTCTGACTGTCTTTCCCGGCTCCTCTGTGACAGCTATAAAGCACAGAGCATGCAGTTGCCAGCATATATAGGCAGAGTATCCACGTCCCCTCAGCCTATCACAGACAAGCGCTTTGCATTGAACATGCAGCATCTCCCCCTCCTCCCACACCTCCTCCAAAATATACTTAGCAAAAAAAAGCTACCCCAAAGGCAGACAGATCTGACTGAGAAATGGCCATTGCTTATTTTAACTGTGAAGCGGTGTGTGTTTCCTTCCATGAACTCCATTAACAAGTCTGACAGTGAGTGTCTGATATCGCACGCTCCCGGTCTGTGTTACACACTCTGGGACATGTCTACCGTGGCTGTTGCTGTGAAAGCAAGCTTTTTGAACCACTTATGTGAAACGTTATTTTCAGGAAAGAAACACAGATACAGCTGAAATACACTCAAGTGACTGCAGGCTCTGAACATGTGGGAGTAACATCCTTGGATATGCTGTATCTGTTTTCCAGTTTCTCTCTTTCATCATACATATACTTAAAAGCAATAGTAAATGTTCAAGATTTGTTTCCCTAATCTAAAAGAAAAGTTTCATGGGGAGTTTTCTTTTCTAGATGAATCCAGGTAACCACCTGTCATTTTGATTTAGTTCAAGTTTGTTTTAAAAACCACTATCAGCATTTCATAGTCCTGAACAGCTTATAGCCAGGTAGTGTGGCAGGTGATTTGGGACAGCCGCTGCTCCCAGACCGGACTCTACTGCACTGCAATATCACAGCCAACCTTTTTGCGAAGGAGGACAAAGTTCTGTCTGTCATATATTAAAACTGTCATGGCCATGTTTGCTGCTATAATGATATAAGGCCAGTTATAACTCTGCTACAATTCAGAACGAGCCTATTCAAAAGAAAGACAGGACCTAAAATCCACAGATTGTCTTGAGGGTCTTGTCGTGCTTGTTGTGCTAGATGTCACTCTGTGATCTGAGTTGCATTTCCAGTTCTTGGGTTGTGTCTTCTGCAAGGATCAGTCTATAACCTTGAAAGCATCTAGAAATCCTAGAGTCAGTTGCAGCTGGCTCTCAGTTGTTTTCCACTGCAAATCAGCTCCCGTGTTTGCAGGTTTACAGTCTGGACAAATTGGGACCCCGGAAGAAAAAAGTGTTTTGGATATTTTTCCTATTTTTTCTTTCTCCCTGAATTCAACTGAAAAGGCTGAAAATTCAAAGTATGTTTTAAGGTTATAAGATATAAAGAAACTGAAGATGTCTCTAGTAAACACCAAGATAATTCAAATCTAACTTCAATGTTTCATCCAAATGGCTTGCAAAAGGTAAATAACTTTCAAGGGAAATTTAAAATGGAAGCTAAAATTAAGACTAGAGTATTAAAATGCTGCTTTTAGCAATCAGAGTGTTGAAATACCACCTCAAAGTCATCTGATGTGTTTTTACTTCTCTGCTGTACCTGTAAGTTACCTTAAAAGTTGCTGTGACCAGCCAATAACTGCATTTTCTATTAAAATTATATTTTTTTATTTCTTAGGAAGAAAAAGGAAATAAAGTGTGAGAAGTACAATAGGCAGGTGGAAAAAGGGAATTAAACACCCTTCTAAAAAGCATATCCCATGTCTCTCTCTAATTCTAATAATTCTTCTGTCTTGTACTACTTTTTGTAATTCTCCTCATCCACTGTTGGCAATATGCAAATCTTTGCTTAACAGAACCTTTGTGTGGTGGACAAAAGCAAGATCATTAACTTTTCCCTAAGAGGTGCTGGCTAAGTCAGACCTGCTGTGGCCCTGCAGGTTTGTTCCAGACCCTTCAGTGTGCTGGCTCTTTCACACAGAACTTCTCTTATTGCTGAAATACAGTGAATGGAGATCTCCCCTTTACTGCCGAACTGTTTCAAAATTCAAGATACCAGTGTGTGAGAAATAACAAATGATCTTAAAAGGTTTACAAACTTCAGCATGTTTTTGCACATGGAGGAACATCACCATGATGGCAATATATAAAGACACTATGCCCATGCAGTAATGGTATCAATTTATTACCATTGCTGAACTCTTTGGTTTGCAAACAAGGTGGGAGAGATAACATGTTTGAACAGGAGGCTCCAGCAGCACCAGAGAACATGCAGACAATGTGTTATCAGTCACTTTGCAGTCCCATTGCTAGTCCCTGTGCACAGACATGGATCAAAGCAGAGGGAATTAAACTGTTTGTACCCACTTTCCAATAGTTTTCACCTCTTCCACCATTATACAATGCAGATTAGAAATTAAAAGGCAGTTTTCCCAGGCCTTCAGTCCAGTTATGATTAGATGGCTTTACTCCCAACTTTATTTTTCTGTCACCTGAATAGCATGACACTCATCCCATGCTAGCCTCCCAGTGCAGCTCTAGTTACTGAATTTGGTCAAGATGTGTTTGTGCTGTAGATCTCTGAGATTAACATTATTTAGGCTGCCCAGAGAGGTTGTGGAGTCTCCTTCTCTGGAGACATTCAAAGCCCGCCTGGATGTGTTCCTGTGTGATCTGATCTTGGTGTTCCTGCTCCAGCAGGGGGATTGGACTAGACGATCTTTCGAGGTCCCTTCCAATCTCTAACATTCTGTGATTCTGTGATTCTGTGATTTGAACAAACCTGTTCTATGCTATAATGTGACAGGCGTTCAATTGACTCAGATACCATCAATATCTTAGACAGTGAGAAAATAGCTTGAAACAATTAATTAGGAATCATAGTAGCACAATGTTTGTGCCTGTTTTCAACATTTGAATTTAAAGGAACAGTCACTGTTGCCTAAGCATAAGAAAAAAAAGACTGGTTTGTTGCTTAATATTTTGTTTACTCCTTATCTGTAGTTTGAGGATGCTATTTGGAGGCTGCAGGCCTTTTTTCCTGCTTCCCTTGCTGTTGCTTCTTCAGAAAAAAAGAAAACAGTAGTAGAACTCTGCCTTCGTCTGTCTTTTTTTTCCTCAGTATTTACTTCCATGAATGTAAAAATACCAGTAATTGAAAAGAAAATTATCTCCAAAAAGGAAAAGGAAAGAAAAAACTCTAAGAATCCCTCAGATGTACTGGAATGAAAAGTCCTTATATGTTCCATAAACAAGGTCCAAGTCTGCATTAGCCATAAAAATGAGACAAGATGGAAGAGAATATTTATCAGAAATGTTCAACTAACAATTTTCTGGTTAAAACAGAGGGTGCATTGCCTTTGGAAGAGAATAAGAATTAAATAAAGCCTTCAGACACAAATAGATGGATTACTTGCAGTGTACGAGGATAAAAAACTAAGTCTACTGCAGAACTTAAGTAGACTTTGCAACAGATTAGCAAGGAGATGAATCTCAGTCAGAGCTGACAAACTGAGAAAGTATCTATCTCATTTTTCATTAATATTTTATGTGTGACTTGTTTTCCCTGTTCAGTTCTGTGTTGCTGTCTGTGTGAACATGTGAAGATAAACCAAAGAAGAATAAAAATGAACTGCTAACAAAGTGAACACGGACACAGACTCAAACACACAGCTTCAGAGGAGTCAACATACCACTTGCTGGTTCGAGGCAGCCTAGGCACCTTACTCTTACAGAAGCAAGCCTACAGAAAAGAGAGGTTGTGATGAACTGAAAAAGTGTCAACAGAAAAACTGACAGGCTGTGTAGAGTCGGAGAGACAGTGAGAGCAGGCTGCAATCACAGCAGGCAGGCTCTTCCAATACAGAGACAGGAATAGCTTCTGCTGTGAGCTGAGAAGATGCGCTTACCTAGGGGCGTAGGCACTGCTGAGGCACTCATCCAGCCACGTATTACTCGCAGAAAGAATTTTCTCAAGCATTGACCACTGTGAGCCTCACAGAAGCTGTGGCTGATAGAAGAACTACTATCAGGGCTTAAATGTATTATTAAGACCTCATGTCAGAAAAGCAAATTATAGCAGGCAGCTTATGAATTGAATAGTCCCCTGTGTGGGTAAAAAAGACAGACTTAGGTGAGGCAGGAGAAACAAGATGGCTTGAGATACAGAGGGAACACAATGCAGTGCTTTTGCTTATATAAGTGATTTGTTTTGATCACTGTTTACAAAGATATCAAAGATCACATAATGCTTGGTCTGGAAGACGTTTTGTCACTGACTATGATTAATATATTGTTGTGAGGACCATGAACTACCACACACTGCTTGCGATAAGCTTGGAAGAGCATTTGCCACCAATATAAGCCTTGAGTCATTCTCTATGGGATGAGAACAACATTGGAGTCTCCTCATAAAGAGCATGTTGGTGCTCAACTGTCTGAGATTACAGTAAGTACTACGGCAAGGGATCACACTGGTGTTTCTTCCCCTTCCTCCCTGACAGCTTTGTGGCAAAGGTGTCTTTGACTCCCCTTTAGTCCTGTGCTAACATGAGCACCTTTCTAGAAAAGACCAATGCCAATTTTATGGAGAATTTATGTTTAATATAACATAGAAGTTACCAAGTACATGGACTTCCTTCAAGAGAAATTACTTTACACATACCACAGAGCTAGGGCTCTGGAGAACTGAGTGGAAACTGAATCTTCCACATCCACAGGGCTCCCTGGTCATGGAAACACATTTACTTCTGAAGCCATAAGTAAGGGAATGTTTGCTACCTTCTGCTGTGGGTTATTGTCTCCATCTCAGAGGCGACAGTGATATATGTATACGCCTCAGCTGCTTGAGAGCAGTGTGTGATTCTTTTTGAGGAAGATGCGTTTACACTAAGATGAAGCTTTCCATTGGATCCATGTGACCAGTATGCCCTGCTCCTGACTCCTGGCAACATGGTTAGCACAACCAACACCATTTCCTTAAGACAAGTGGCCATAAAATGTAAGTGTGTGGATCACACATCACCTCCTTCTCTCTTCCCCTTTTCAACACTATGGTTGTCACCAAGATGTGATGACCCCCAATATAGAACAGCCAGATCCCCTGTCAGCATTGTGGCAAGACTATTTGCCCACCAAGCATTGCTGCCAGGATGTGGTCACACCTGTTATGGAACAGGGAAGTGCAACAGCACATGAGATATTGCCTACAAAATCAAGCAGCTGCAAGCCCTACTTCTGGACAGCAAAACACGTGACCACAGTGGCCTAGGACACATTCACTGTTGTCATCTACCTCTGAAGATCGAGTGAGTGACTCATGTTCTTTCGGGTAAAGTCTGAGTCCAGATCATTATTATTGTATCATGCACTGCTTATTAAGAATTTGACCCAATCTGCAGAGGGTCTGGGTGACTAAAAGTCTAGGTAACTAAAGACCCTAGATAGCAAGAAAGCTACACTGATTACTAGAAACTTTGCTTAATTGAAAGTATGATAATTGATAAAAACTTTATGCAACAATAAGCTACACTAAATGCTAGAAATGGTAGATAACAATAAGCTATGCTGATAATGAAATATTTTATGTAACAATAAAGCTCTAATTGTAACTAGAACCCTGTGGCCAGGCCTAGTTGTACCAAAGATCCTTCCAAGAAGCTGCCTGTCCCTGTAGCATTGGGTGACAGAGCCACCAAGTGTTCACATGCTCCATCCTGCCAACTCCATAAGAGCAATCATTTCCAGCTAGGAGGCAAAACAGCCAGCCAGGAAAGATAACAGCTTAAGCTGCTGCAGGTAGCTTCACCACAGTGCAGCCAGCTGTATCCCCACTCAGAACTGCCTGCCATCTGTTCTCCTTATGATACTATTCACTTCCACACCTCAGATAATCGCGCTTTCCACATTATCATTAGGAGAGACAGGCTCTCATTTAGACGGGATTTACATGTGACTGGAGGAGACAGGCAGTTAAATAAGGATAGTCTGATACATTCATTACCTTTGTGCTCAGAAACCTTAGGTCAAGTTCTTGTTTTCAAGTACAGATGCAAGTCTTTGCATGTGCTGTGCAATTCTGGCTAAGTCCTCAGGGGCAGCTTCCATAAAATATTTTGCTAGGAAGAGTTGTTGTTTTCTGGCTTATTTTTCTGTGTTACCACATTCAGCTGCAACTCCATTTGGAATCCAAATGGCCTAAATCTGGGCCAGGTTTAAAGTGGCAGCATCTCCCCACCCATACTCTGTCAGAGCTTGTCGCTGGTCAGAGGCACAGATTTTGAATGTATGTGTGCTGAAGTCAGAATCTGTCAGTCTAGAAGCAACCTGCCTTTATAGCAGCCTGACATTCTGCATAGCTCTCTGAAAGACAGTCTAGAAAACTTGGGGGAGTTTTGAGGTTTCTGTTTTTTCTTCCTGATAACTCTTTAAAAAACTCTCTCTTTTATTTAGGGCTGATCTTGATTTGCACAGTCTTAAGAGACATCTCTTCCACCTCTATCATTTTTTTTCAGCAGGAAGTGGTTAAGAAATATCATTTTTCACTCTTCTTTAGTGCCCAGAGAATACAGAATGGAGGGAAAGTATGCTGAGGGAAGGAGAATCACCACCACATTTTATGTTATATATATTGCAACATATCATGGAGCAAAACACCTTACCTGCCTACAGCTTCTGCTGAATTCTAGGGGATAATATTTTAAGTTTCCTTCTTTCAACATGACACCATTCTAAACCTATTCCTATTGCCCACTGAAGCAAAAACTAAGAATACTTCTCTGCATCTACATTCTCTGACTTGTGAATTATTTACAAGCAGTTAATATTTTAGATGGGTTGCTAATTGTTTCTTAATATGTGTGTTTAGCAAGTAAAATCACACTAAAACTTCTATCAAAATTGTGATCTGTTTACTGTATCTTACACAATAATAAACTCATGCAACCCAGGTCAGTAGTCTACATGTTATATAACTGCAGTCTTCAAGAAAAATAATTGCAGTAATTAATCTACTATATAAAAAAATAAAGCTTAACTCAAGATTCTTCAACTGCAACTATAATCAAGTGTATTCCAAGCCTGCAATGTTGCTAAGATAAAGGAAATAACTCAATGTGATGTTAAACAACAGATAAATTACATGACCTCCTTACAAAGGAAGACACTGCCTATTCACTGAAAAAAACCATGAGAAATAGTGTTATATATTCAATGGATACTTACAAAAAGCAGTTGGTTTCTACCAGTCCTAGGATAGGAAGGTGTCATGAAAAGTCTGACTACTTCTGGATCCTCAAGACAATACACTTCTCTTCAGCTCTGCAGCTTACAGCTCTGATGGCTGCTACTGCTGCTACCCGGGAAGACAAGCTGTAAAACTATGATGGCAAGGTGACCAGAAGCATCCTCATCTAGCATGTGGAAGATGAGTGGGGAATAAGAGATCTAGAACATGTGTTAAGACTCAAAACATTCACTATGGCTCTGCCTGCTGAATTTGGAATAGAGATAGGTGGAGCTGTGGGTTTTCTTACAGTGAAGCTGTATTCACATCCCATCAGTCATCTAAATTTAATTATTTTTTTCCAGGAAAAATGGGCTGAATATTGGGAATGGGATTGAACTGGGAGTGTAGAGGCACTGTGCAGTGAAGCAAAGAATTACATACAAATTACAGCAGAGGACACAACTTCCTGTACTCACAGCTCAGCTACACTCCATCATCTAGCACTACCCATGTCTATCCTCTTAAATACCTATTGAATAAGCCATTTATATTCATACAATTTCTTATTTGTCTGAAAAGATAAATCTTCCCGCTGCTTTTCAGACAAATGAATGGTGCTTCTAGGTCTACATTTGTTCTGTTTTCCTCCCGGTTTCCTTTTACAGATACTTTTCTTGAGCAAAAGGATGTTTTATGCTGCTTTGGATACAACAAATTTTGATGCATCATCTCAGTAATTTCAAAGCATCTTCACTATTTATCAGAGGCTTCTGTTGTTAAAGTAACTACTTAGTATGCAGGAACTGTATTTTTTTCAAAAGACCAATCCTCTTCTGAAAACAAGTAGTGGATTCACTTCTAACGTGGAGTAGTGCTGAGTAGTAGAAACTTCATAAAGATGACAAATCGATACCTGGTGGCAAGGTAAGCTATATTAGATGTGATACTCTTTGTAATGTAATAATGTTGTAATAATGTGATGCAACAACATCCAAACCTTCAGATAGCGATCATCCTTCTGCAAACAATTTTTTTCATTTTATGTACCAAACACACGTACACTAAAAATAAATACTGAAAAGCAATGTGCAGCAAATAGCCTCTATCACATGTTCTTTTTAAGAATGAGGCTGTGGAGGCTACACCTTATGCTAGGAACAAGAAAGATAAATCAAAGTGTGTGAATATGCACAAACAAGCCAATAGTTCCACCACAGAACCTGCAGAACATCGAGATCATTTTCAGTTTCAAAAACAATTAAACATTAGAGTTAGGGATGATTTTGCAAATAAAAAGGTAACTAAAACATGTTTTTTTAATTGCCATTTTCAACAGCATGATAAATAAGAACAGGTAATAAATAAGGTGCTAACAGACAGTGCTTACTGATCTGTAATAAAGTTTTTTTTATTTTGTAAGATTAATGACACTGGCTTCCCCATACCACCTTCAATACCTATCTCCTTCTCCCAGCTATGAAATTTCACTCACATTTATGTGCCCTTAAAATGACTACTCATAAGGAGGCATTACGTCAAAAATTGTTGCTCCAAAAGGGTGCAATGTATTTTTAAGAAAGATATATTAAAAAGGATAAGAAATCTGCTTTTGGAAAATTAGAAAAACGTTACCCAAAGGAACCTCCAAAATAGAGAAAAAGTTACAGCAACAAAGACTGAGCAATAAAGAATTTTTTTTTCTTTTTTCTTTTCCTTTTTTTTTTTTTCTTTTAACATTGGAAGGTAACGTGTGAGGAAGTCACGGTAGAGCAAACGAGCAGTTCACCACTCAATCTTAAAGTCATTTAAGGACTAGTATGCAGTTAAGTAATTAGTGGGCTGAACAGAACAACATTCAACATGGTAGCTAGCAAATTACTGTAATGGAAAAAAGTTTATTTTAAAAAGGAAGATTAAATAGGCCAAAAAAAAAAAAGTTTGTATCTCAGATTCTCAGATAGTACTAGAAAGGAAATAATCCAAAACCAGGAGCATACTCATTAGGATGTACAGTAGAAATATGCATCAATAACCTTGAAAAGGAGGAGGTAGAGGTAGGCGTAAGGACAACCCTAGGCACTGATTCGCCATGGGCAGATTTTCTTCAGATCAGCCTTCCAACTAGCTAAGCTGCTGATGCAGCTAAAGAGAAACCTTACACTTGAATATAATCATAACAATATATTCTAATTTTTGTGTGTGTCTTATCTTTCATTAGTACAAAACACATTTGTAAGGCTCTGGGTTTATTTTTTGAATTTAAACTTTTCATCATAATAAATGTTATTTTCAGTAGCCTAGCACAATAAGGCACCTATCCCAGCAGGTGTGGCAGGCCTCAGAACTGTGGTCCTGCAACACTTACTCAGGAATCAACACCTACGTAGCTAGTCTCCAGGAATCTAAAGATATGGCACAATATGGGCCCATTTAAAAGCTGGCAATGCAGGCACATGAAAGGACGAGTCGTCGTCCCAGTCAGCAGTGCCAAGAAAAAATATCTGGCATGTGCAAGGCAACAGAAAACAGGAGAGAGTATGAGGCACCTGTCATGTTAGCAACCAGCAAATAAAGGACTTCTGAGAGCCTGGAAAGATCTTGTAACAGGAGCTTAATGTATATAAGCATGTGTTTACACACCCTCCTGAGTAAAGGCTGTACAGTAGTATGTCATTACCCCAACAAACATGACAAGGAAGGTATAACTAAATAATTAAATAAATTCTAGGGCATGATAAAATGGAGGATTATAGGGACAGATGCCAACATTAAATATAAATTTCCTTGGAGAAAAAAGAATACTGAAGAAGCAGAAGATTATGCCAGAAAAAAAAATTATCAAAATGCTAAAATACAGAAAGGAAGGAAAAACACGGGAGTAAGTGTAATGTACGCATCCCATTAGAGCTGGCTGCTTTTAATGTTGGCTCAGGTCACACGGCCAGTGGTGAAACCACCCAGGACTGGGGCAGGGCTCTGCTGCTGTCTGGTGACTCCCTAGGGATACCTTGGTGTCACTGTTGGATGAAAACCTCTGTATAACAAATAGCTTAATAAGATCAAGAATAGCAAGAAGTTTGGATCCAATAAGAACAAACTGGTAAATTATATGAAAAATATTCTAGTGACTTTTGATCAATTGTTGGAATAGTTCTAGAATATTCAATATTCTCTCAGATTTTCACTTTCAAAAAGACTTCACTGCCCTCCTGGAGTTTAAGAGAAGAGTTCTCTTCAAAGGCACTTACCCCCTCCTCTAGGGAAGATTCAAATGAGTGGGCATGGTTAGTTTTCAAAACAGAACAATGTGAGGGAAGCCAAGGAAAGGATAAGGGAAAGAAAGGGTAAAGGGAGAAGATAAAGAACTTTCTGTTTTTAAAATTTCAAAAATTAAAAGATAGCAGATTAAAAACAGACATAAGAAACACTTTTTCACATGATGTTAAAACTGTTAAAACTTCTGCAGTTAAAACTGCAGAAAATATCATTACCACATAAAGCACTGCAGTCCAGAACTCAGCAAGATTCTGATGGGTTTACAGATGTATAAGGATATCAAACATATAAAGAGCAATTTAAAATTGCTGGAAGGCACATGTATTTCTTCAGGGAAAACTGTCCAAGCATTTTAAAACTGCACAATGAAATGTGCTAATCAGAGTGAGATACAAAGAAAAAGGTCTCAGCATGATAATGCACCCATAGGATGCTATTAAAGAAATGTCACCTCCTGCAAAATCCTTTGCATTCATTCTCTCTCCCTCCCTTTAAAGGAACAGCACAGAAAGGGACAATATGGGCCCCACTGAAAGACCAGTTCCTTTACAGTACTGTCTGCGATGAAAGGGTGTCTGTCAGCTCTCTCCCCAGCATACTGGTATTCATACACCTGGTTCCACAAGTAGCTGTATTGCTTCTAATTTTCTGAGGTCAGATTTTTTTAAAAACATAAAACACCATATGTAGTATTTCTGTAATTTCCCATCTCGCTTTTTTACATGACTAAGTGGTTATAGTAATGATGCTTGCTTCCTGTTATTTCATGTTAACTGTACCTGCACTGTCATATGTCAGAGAAAATTTAAAAACTGTGAGGTTTTTTCATTTAAATGACACAGTTTGTCAACAACACAACTGAGTGCAAATGAGCGCAAAGTGCAGAGAGGTGATATAAGCAGCTTAACAGTAGAATTATTCTGACACTGAATTTATAGTCTTCCTAAACATTACACTCCAGTGCATTGTTTCCTAGGATCTTTTTTCCATCAGTTTTAGCCTGTTACTTTACATCCTGTCCACCAAGCAGGAAGAGATTTTTCTCCTCCTTTTTGTAGAGTCCCTCTGTATATTTTAAGATGCTACTGTATCCCTTGAACTCCAAATTACATGACAGTATTGCTAAACCAGTGCTCGACATTACCCTAGAAATCAGGCAGTAGATGGTACTTGGTATATAAGAAAAATAATTTTCTGAAGTGTAAGGAATGTCACAAACCCAAGTTTGGCAAGACCAGCTTGAAACTCTGAAATGATAATAATAACCCTCACTTAGGGTTATACATATTCCAGCTTCTACTGGAAAGCAGTTACTGCTACTATGGCTTCAGTTTTCTCCAGTGTTAAGATCAGAAGAGTCCCATGTCCCTTCTCCTTACATGCCTTTCAGTGACTGAAACCTTTCCACCTTATCTTTGTTCAAAGTACTTCCTAACCTCTCTGCTTCATATCCAGTCCTTTGAAGATAGGCTGTACATGACAAACTGGGAGATACAGCCTCTACAGAGACTGTTTGATAGGTTACACAGTACTGGAGTCACATTTTTGGCTTCAAGTCACCCCATGTTCCTACATCCAGACTTACAGCACATTTCACTAATGGAGAATCAATGGAAAAAATATCATGTGCTAACACTAATTCACATCAGTCATCACCTTCTTCACACAGAATCTCTCTAATTGTCTGCCTTTGAAACTGCAAAGAATAAAATCAGGAGTAAATAGAATAACAACATTAAACTACATTTGACTCCCTACAAACCATCTAATTCCTCTGAAAGCATACAACCAGGAAGGGTAAAACTAAAATCTATTACACCTTCACAAAGCTCAGCAAACTTTCCGTGAATTGTAAAAACAAACATTCCTTTCAAAAGCAAGAGGAAAAAAATGGTACAGTATTATTTAGTAGTAAAATGTAAGAGCAGCCTCTTAAGTGAACAATGCTCTTGCCAACTCTCTGACAAAGAAACTCATACTAAAACCCCAATTTACCTTTCAAGTAATGACTGTTTACCATAAGATCTCTTCTCCAGTTTATTTATTTGTTTGTGAACACATGGAGATACAATCTGCACAGGATCAAGAAAGAAGGTGAAAAATGTACAACAAAATAGTTGTTGCATTCAAAATGTTTTCTGTAGGAAAGATATCTTTGCCAAGAGATAAAACATGTAATCAGCATGAGCATTTGTTAGATGGGGAGACACTCATCAGAGGAACACTAGAGGCCTATGTACCTGCAGCAGCAATGGACTTAGTTGAGCTGAATAACAGGACTGTGATTAGGATATACTGGAAGTAAGTTGAGTTTGTTGTATAGATTGGACTAATTTTTTATTTTACTTACAAATGATGGTATTACAAATTACTGTTGGCCATAAATTTTTGGTGATTATGCAATATAGTATCTGTGATTGAAAAAAATACATCCTTTTTTGTGCCTCAGAAGAAGGAAGCAACCAGTTTGTGATGTATAATGGAAGGAACACAGTAAGAAACACACTAAAGGGAGAATATGGGAAAGACCAAAGCCACAGGGAAATTTTCCAGGGATGTGTATCAATTGACCATCCAAAGAAACTCTCTGACAACTTCAAACAACCTTTAGCAATTTTCTTTCAATTACAGTTTAACAGCTCACCATCTCAAACGCCATTACCCATCCTCTCATGCACACTTCCCATGAATCACAGAATCATAGAATGGCCTGGGTTGAAAAGGACCTTAAAGATCATCTAGTTTCAAACTCCCTGCTGTGGGCAGGTTTGCCAACCACTAGAGCAGCCTGCCCAGGGTCCCATCGAGCCTGGCCTTGAATGCCTCCAGGGATGGAGCATCCACAACTTCTCTGGGCAACAGAAGTTCAACATAAGCCAGCTGACTGGCAAAGGGGGAAGACAAAATACATCTCAAGTTTTCTGCACTTTCACAAGATTAATGTGCCAGCTTGTATCCACCTTTGAAAACTGTCCAGTTCCATCTCTTTACTCCCAACCACAAGGTTTCAGCTACCTCTTTTTTAACAGAACTTTTATATTATCTTCTAAACAGATAAACAGATTAAACCTACCCCAGTCCTGCTATTTCACTTTACCAGCTTCACAGTATGGGACAGACAGATGACAGTCTCTGTTTTAGCAGTGAAGCAATGGTTTTGCCCCATTACATTGCAGAAGGGACATAGCTGTGTAATTAAAAATCCAAAGTCTACCCCAAGCTACAGGAAAACTGACTTTTCAAACAAACAATGTATTTTTTCTAACTAAATTTGAAGAGGTTAGTAAAATTCCCTTGCCAACTGGGATTAATCTCCTAGATTGCCCAGTATGCCATCATCCAGAGGTATTGTCATCTGTCCAGACTGCTTCACTTTAGCAGAAGTGCCCTCCAGTCAGTTTTTAGAAGCAGTCAGGAAGAGATTATCTTAAAAATGGGAGTTGCAAAGTTTTGATTTTAAAATACTTCATGAACTCTTGGCTATTTCAACAAAATTGGCTTAAGCACATGTCAATTAAAAAAGAATTACATTTAGCATATTCTAAATGCTCACTAGTTTAATGCTTAACAAATCATGCAGACTTGTCGGATTGGATTATCTGGTGAAAGTACAGAGGTAACTTCACTTTCAGACATTAGTGAGTTTATCCTTACCTGTCTGGAGACTTCACTCCTTTTCCAGGTACTTTGGAAACAGGTATTTTCTGTAGTTCCTATATATTGCCCTGTTCTGTAAGGAAGAGGTCACCAGAAGCAGCTCAGGAATTATGGTCTCAAGAAGTTTCTAGGGGCTTTTCCAGTAACTACCTGGTCTTCATTGCTACTGCGCTTGTCCAGCACTTTTTCATTAATCATTAACCACGTGTAGCACTATGTTCATTAGTTTGTCAGTCATTCTTTCTCAACAAGGGAAAAAAAAGAAAACTTGTGAATTCATTCAGCGGCAATTCACAGGCATTACAATGGGAAGGACATGGGACTTTTCACTTACTCACAGAGCCTCAAGTGAAAATACACTGGGTGCCAACTGCACGTGGAACATAGAGAGCCAACAGTCCCAGCACATTGTGTCTCTGCCGATTTGAAGCCAGGGAATTACGTTGATGAAGATGTCTACACAACTGATATGTCTGGTGGTTCACAATAGAAAACATGGGATAATGAAGGACGCACCAAAGCCACACTCCCCAGCCCCCCCCCGCCGCACCCCGGGGCCTGGCTGGCTGCAGCTCCCATGTCCTGGTGCCTCAGGGGCAGGGGGAGGCTGGCCGGCTGCCCCAGCACTGCTGAGAGGTGAAGCCCTCATGATCCCAAACCGGAGGCATGCTCCCCTTGCCAGGGGAAGGGAGGGAATAGGCACCCACTGCCTTCAGGATCAGCCTGGCCCCAGGCGGCACTGCCAGTCATCAGCCAGCGCCGCCATTTGCAGCAAGTGCCCGGCAGGAGGCTGGCAAACGCCTGAGCTTCACTTAGAGCTGCTTTATTCCTGGTTTACGGGAGGCAAGGCCCAGGGTTCTGCCCTGCTCAGTCGCTGACATTAAAAAAAAGCAAACCAAACCAAAGAAAGAAGGAGGAAAAAAAAAACCCTCGCATGTTTAATACATGACCAAGACCCCACCACCCTGGGCTCATTGTGGGGGCCCAGCAGTGGCCACCCTCTGCCGGCCCGGCCTGGCCTCGACACCACAGGCAGTGGACCTGAAGGTCTGGGGGGATGGGACAGGGGACACTCCCTGCCTGCAGCTCTCTGGAGCGCAAAACCTGTCTTCCTTCACCTCTGGAATGAGGCAAAGTCCAGGCTGTATTTCAGCTGGCCTGTATGTCACGTGACAGACGTATTTATCTATTTATTTACTTATTTTTTGTTTTGGAAGACTGACTTTTTGCATTCTGACTCACTCCAGAAGTTAAGCCAGTCAGGAACAGAGACTGGGAATGAGCAGAATGAACCAACTCCTGTTTGTTGGGGGCTGTCCTTCTGCTAGAAGGGGTCAGAGCCCCTTGCAGGGCAGCGGCTGCCTGGGGGCCTTCTGGCTGGGCCAGGAGACTGCCTGGCAGGCCCCTCTGCCCTGCCACCCTTTGATGGGTGCTGCTGGGAGGCCATTCTGGAGCAGGCTCCCCTGAAATGCTCCAGAACGTAAGCAGGGTGAGCGCCAGCGTGTGCTCTTTCCCCTTCTCTCCCTGCCAGACCAGCGGTGGATAGCCAGGGGGAGTCTCACAGGCCCCCCTCGGGCCTGGCCTGCTCACCCCAGCACAGCCCTCTCCCTCCTGCTGCACAGCCATCTGCGTGAAAAATGCCAGGCTTCAGCAGTTACATGTTCCTTCCTGCTCCTCAGCTCCCACACAGCGGGAGGAAAAGTGGCATTTTACCAGGGAGCAGCCTTCACAACACACCTTTCTGCGCTGCTGAACAAAAAAGCCCAGAGATACCCATTTAAGCACAACTTTTAGGATACCTGCTCCTGACTTGAAAGTGAGCAGTATCCATTCCCAGCACAGTGCCCATTTTAGAGGATGAGGAGTAAGCTCAGCTCAGTCCCTGGCATTTATCACCCTGTTTCAGGGCCAGATGAAGCCGGTCACTACCAGTACATCCTCAGGGCCCTGATGGGCTCTGCTCTGCTGTAGCAGCTGAACCAGGCAGCCCCCATGCCTCCAGCAAACCCCCCCAGCAGCAGGCTGGGCAGGGTGGGGGCAGCCATCACAGACCCTGGAGGCATCACCTTCTGGGGTGGTAGGAAGCAAATTCAGTGCTTACATGGCTGTTTCTCTAAGGGAAGCCTTAATTCAGTTGAAGAGAGCCTGCATTTGATTGTGCCACATGCTTTCTGGGTCCTTCCTCAGCTATTAGTGCAACCTTCCAGTTGTTTCTGTATGAGCTCGTCCTCATGTGGACACATGTACTGGATCTGATCAAAAATCTCACTAGCCCGATACCTTGTCTAATACTTAGTAGTAGATATGCAGGGAAGAAAGTGTACAAATATGGGCTGTCAAGTAATGATTTTTCCCCTAAAGACTCCTCCTGGCACTTGGTGACATGTGGCCCATGGACTTCCAGAGTGAGAGGTGTTATTTTTGTAGTTAATGTCCATGAGCTGAGTTTTCTCTATCGTGATATTTAAGCCCCTCATGAAGCCAAGTGAACTTTGGCCACATGCTACATTTTGTGGTGGAGAACACTAGAGCTTACATGAGCAGCCTATTAAGAAATATTTCTGGTTTCCCTGAACAGAGCCCCTGCACATTTCAGGTGATGCTCTGCAACTTTTGTATTGAAAGAGATAGTAATTAAATGTTTCATATTCTGCTCAGCTGCCTATGTTTTTCTGTAAGTCTAGTATACTCCCGTCAGTCTCTGCCTTCTAGTTGGCTGAACTGTCTTACTATATTTGATTGTTCCTCTGATCATCTTTTTTGCTCTTCCTTGTATCTCTTCCACTTTTACTGCATCCTAATCCTCCCTCCCTGCTCTTGCCCTAGGAGTTCCTGCTCCTTCATCCTTTCCAAGGACAGCAGCTTCTACAATTTTGTTTGTGAAGATGTGCATACAAGCAAGAAGATGCAATGCCTTCTCAGGCACACTCTGTTCTCTGAAGCACTCTGTTTTCTAGAGCAGGTCGCTTGTTCCAGCAATTTTTTGTAAATATTTTGAGGCAAACATTTTAAGCCTTCAACGATTTTTGTCCTTGCTTAGCCATCTGTTTTAACAAACCACATCGTCTTTAGTCAAAAACCAAATTAATTTTTCTACCCACCTATTCTGTAATTATCAATTTGTTTTCTTCCACGACTAGCTGTGGGGTAATTTTTCAGGAAGCTCTAATCCTTACAGCTTGACTCGTTCCTTTATTTGTTTTTGTCTTTGGAGCAGATTCTTAAGAGTACTACACTAACCTGCAAACTACGAGTTTCAAGAGTCACGCAAAGCACATTAATATCCTGCAGAAATTCATCAGCCAAGAGAAGCGTTATGGAGGAAATAAAATACTGAAATGGTCTAACTAAACTATTTCAAAATAGGATGTATTCTTTGTGGGACAATGAAATTGTACATTTTCAGTACTAAACTTAGCCATTTGCTTTAACCATTCTTATAATTGTTGGCAGAACCATACTTTTACCTTCCTTTTCTCTTGACGGCAGTTGGACAGATTGTTTTGGATAATGGGCAGGTAGAGAACACCAATTCCATAGTTATTTCTCTGCTTGATAACCCAAAATGCCAATCCTCACACCTCTGGAGAATGTGTTTCCAAAGACAAATAAAATGGAAGTCTTTACATAGAAGTGCCTTCACAAATCTGAGGGAAGAAGAGGGGAAACTGACTCTAAGGGAATGGTGAGCAGCACTCGGGCATCACACCACTGTCTTCACTGAGTTCCTAGTCACACCCAAACCATCACTCGGACAGTGCTGCCCAAGAGTAATTCCCTTCTCAACTCCATTTCCCTTCCCTCCCAGTCTAGCTCTTCTGAGCTCTCTTTTCTCAAAAGAGTTATACCTCTGACTGCAGCTGAGCTGAGCTTCAGAGCCCAAAAACCCAGGCTGTACTTTGACTCAGAGCTGGCAGTTGTGTTTATAATTTCATCTTCCTGTTCCCCAATTGTGGCAACAGAATCTTGCAGCCAACAGATGGAAAACACCTGATTATAGCAAAGCATACAAACCTGGTTAACTAACAAGTGTTGTAAGACCCTGTTAATCACAGCTCAGTGTCTTGTGATGAACCAATCTTTCTTGATAAAACAGCTGCTAGTATCAGTGCAAAATGATGAGCAATTAGAGCAGAATGTCTTCGGGCTAAGAGTTTGCAATGTGAGTGTTACACAAACTAATATATTTTGAAGTCTCAGATGTGACTAATAGCAATATCTAATGAAAATCATATAGCTCTTAGACATAGTTGTAGTTATATTAGGTTTTCAAATACTGATCAAATTGTGCTCCAAGTTAAGGAGGAAGACATAAGATTTAGGAAGCAGAAGCAACCCAAATTAAGGCAATGTGGATATTTCAAAGGAAAGTATCTCTTTTCTCCATCTGCTGTTACTGAAGTTTCAAAGATGTTAAGACAAGCAATGCCCAAGGCACAAAGCAATACACAAGCTGGACATGAACAAACCAGATTAAAGCATCACTAAATTAGCAATAACATAAACCCAAAGCCATCTGAAGTTCTACTTACTTGAAGGGAAGTGGCTCATCTGGTGATGTTTTTCTCATCTGGTTTTGCGGGTAGAGGCTGAAGCAGTGATTTGGTGTTAAAATAAACCTAATGTTAGGGTTCTGCATATCAGGATAAAAGTGCTGCAGCCACATGCTATAAAACACTAGTCTGATACAAATCTACTCGTCGATTCAAATACATTTGAACAGTTTTGCCAGGTGAACTTCATGCTAGAATGCTTCATGTGGGATCAGGTGTCTGATTATGTTATATCTGTTGTCCTGCAACTAATGTAAAAGCAGCACAAACCTTGTATCAGTCAATTAATTCAAATCTGTACCATATACTAATTTCTGACCCAGATTAATTTTGTACCGGTGACGTTCTGATAGAGTGGGTGCCGGCTGCTAACGTCTAGGGCCAGATTTCACAGGCATCACTTTGCACTTGCCACAGTGGTGGGCACGACAAACATGGAGATAATACTGCCCCGCCATTTGGCAGGCTCACCAACACCTTCTTGCCGTGCTGCTTTTTTTTTCATGCCATCTTCTTGTCTGTTCCAAACATAACATATACAATAAGGGAAGGTGAGGTTTTGGGGTTGGTTTTGGTTTGTCTGTTTGTTTTTCAGGTTTGTGTAGAATTATAGTCCTTGACTTTGAATGATTACAGAGGGGGCCAGTTTCAATGTTAGCACAGCTTCCTTTAGCTAAGCAAGAGATGGGCATCTTCAAACCTTTCTTTATGCAAGCAGTCTCCTTCGTCCAGCTCAGTGAAACAGTAAGAATATAAAAACCCAAAATAAGTACTCTGCCTGTATGTGCTGACGAATGTATAACTCATGCCCCAGTGCAATATAAACTCATGTAAAGACGTAGCATGCAGAAGCCCGAGAGTGACTAAGGCTTGAGGTGGAATGCATTAGATGGCTTCTATGGATTAGCAGGGCAGAAACAGGAAAGGATGGCGTAAAACAAAAACATGAAACATTTCCATTATTCTATCTACCAGGAGAGCCACCAATCTCCCCCTTTAAAAAATGGCTTTTTTAAGCAAAACCATACTTTGTGCAGGTGTGCTCTTCCACCCCAGTGCTGATGGACCACTCCAATACAAGGCCTACAGAGGTAAATAATTGCTTTCTGAAAGTACTATTGAAAAGTTTTCTCATCAATCGGGTATCAGGCTAGTAAAGTGCTTTATGCAGAGTGTACATTTTCAGCAAGTTATAGCCTCATATTATGATGCAAAAGATGTTCACAGTATATTTTCTGCTTTGATTCTAGCAACCTTTCCAAATGAATATTGTAAATAATCAGAGTGGAATATCCCAAATAATTTTCCTCAAACAAGAGGGGCAAAAAAGTTCTTTTTTAAATAAAGGAAAATCTGTCCTAATAGGAATCATAAGACAGAACAGCCAGAACAAAGATGTCTTGGGGATTATGTTTACCTCTTAACCCTTCTCAAATAACTCAGAATTAAGGCAAGAGATACATGTGTACAGATATATCCAAAAGAAGACATTAATTCCCATATAAAATGAATAGCATTGTATTAACGTTTATTTCTAATTACAAGAAACAGAATATCAGTCCCTTATTTGTACAAAAATACCTGAAAGATTACAATTAGGTTCACAAGCCAAAAAGCTATTTACAGTATGAAGCAAAGCATATTGAATAAAGGTTTTGTCTCTTAAGTTAATACCTTTTGCATTCCCTGAAACTTTAAACTTTATTCCATTTTACAGTCACTAAATCTTGCATTGTGACAATATAATTTACGATAAGCAAGTCTTGCCACTGGAAAGGTGCATTGATTGGTCAAACTGTCAGGTATTTAGTGCAGAAAAGATAAGACAAAACATCTAAACTGAGGCACGTGTTTCTTCAAGATTAATTAACAAATAAAAAGTTTTTTGTACTTTAACACCTATTGTAACATAACTTAACTAGTAACCTCATTACCAAAATGGTTTGGCATTTTCCTTCTCAACATATTCAAGATTGCTACATGAAGTATTTATTTAGAAAATAAAATCACAGGCAAAAAGATAAAAATTCAACAGGCTCCAAAACAACCCTGAGCATCCCCTTTACATTCATGTCATTTAAATACAAAAATAAGAGTCAAATGTCCTTCAGTCCTTGGTATTCTGAGCTGGCAGCCAGCTGAATCTGTTGGAAAACTAAGGTGGTATTGACTGTTTTCCAGCAGAAAGAAGACAAAGCAGTGATCTGCTTAAGTAAGATTGTTGCCACTTTGAAGGTGGTCACTTTCTCAAAACAGCTCACTTTAGCTGGGAAAAATACAAAATACTAAGTCAACCATCTACATACAAAAATCATGATTCATAGTCAAACTTTTATTCTCAATTTAAATAAGATGCAAGGCTTTTTTTATAAATATGAAACACTGCAAATACTATCCGCCTACTGGGAAAAATGCATGGTTTTCACTAAGCTATGTAAACAGAAAAACTTAAAACTACAGCATAAATGGTCTTATTGAACTGGTAATGTAGTCAATACAAGTATCTTTTTTCTCCTAATAGGGGCCAAATAGAAGCATGCAAAGTGAAGTCAGACTTAAGTTAGCTTAATTTCAAGGTTTTAAAATACATTGTCTAGAAAGCAGGAACACTCATTTCACTATGTACATTTAAAAAAAAACCAAAAAAACAAAAAAGGCTTCTACTAAAAAAAAAATTGTCTAGAAAGCAGGAACACTCATTTCACTATGTACATTTAAAAAAAAAAAACAAAAAACCAAAAAAGGCTTCTACTAAAAAAAAACAAAATCAAGTTTCTTCATTTTTAATATCTAGACACTAAATGGAAAAAATACTAAATGTGTTCTGTAAACTAAAATACAGTGTTTCTATACCATTGACATAGTTATAAGCTGATATGGACGACTCAGGCAGGTAATGGTTTGTCTTAAGCTATTCTCAACATTATGTGAAGACCTAAAGGCGTAGGATTGGTTTTCCTTCTTTACCCTTTCAGATGGCTAGGATTTCAAACCCAGTGGCAAATGGATGCACTAGCCTGTGTAAATCATTTACCATCCTAAGAATGCTCCGTGCTGCACTATGCTCTGCAAGTTCTCAGGGTAGAATACTTCTCACTGTGGCTAACTGCATGAAGTTAATTCAGTAACAGTTCCTGCACCGACTGTGTGCTTAAAGAGTGATATCTGTAATTGGAGGATGAAGGTGAGACTTGTCTGACTTTAATAACTGATTTATCATCAGAAAGAGTTATTATTGTGTAAACATTCAATAATTGATTTAAACCTTAACAATTAAATAGTTCTGATGACAAACCAGCACCAGAGCAGGATACGCAGCTGTCTGCCATAGGTACTGGCGTGCTTTAGCGTGTATGACACAGGGATCACCAGTTACCTTGATGGATGATATTGCCATCAGCTAGTTCACAATCAAATGTGTTTCCATTCCCAGTATGGTCTTTCTTGCCATGTAAGCTTTCATGGCCCTACAAAAAGCAGGTGGTGTACAGTTGTTTTGAAGTCCTATTCCCCAGGAGAACTTTGTGTCACTGTAGCTTTGCTATATGGAAAGAGCTCTTTGAAACAGTCTGAAAATTCAAGGAGCTATAAAGCTAAAAACAGTCATATTTTGTCATACTGAGACTACCCGCAGAAGAATCTTCTCACAAAAAAATGGTGGTTTCAAATACAAGTGTAATCATTCAGTCCTATTCTATTTAGTAACGGCAAGTTTCCTCAGGAAAACAGTCAAAAGGCTGTAAAAAACAAACCACCTCTCCAATAATAAAAATTTGTGCATAGAATCTAATACAGTCTTTGCATGACTGGATGCCACTAATATGCCATCAACAAACTACAGCCATAATGCTACAAGTCAACAGGTTTAAGAGTACGTATATGGTGGTATGTTCTTTTAGAATTGCTTCTTCAAAGACATCTGCAGATCATCGAACCTCAGGTCTCCAGAGAAGTTTTGAGATATGTGTGCACGCACACACACACATACTTCTTGATTTTCTTCTAGATCCTTTTAGGCTGAAGCATTCCATACATTTTAGGATGCAGATTAATACCCAACTCCTGCATGAATTTTAAAAGCCACATCAGCTCCTAATATAGGCTGCATACAATATCCGAAACAAAAGTAGGAGTGCAAAAAAAGTGATCAATACAAAAAGTAAACACACTAGTCTTAATTGTCAAGATTATTCCAGGGCAAGAGTTCTTTTCAAAGGTTTCTCTTCACACTTTTTCCTGTTAAGTGGCCCAGCCAAGATAGTTTCCAGTTTTGTTTCAAATTTACTCATGGTTTTACATAACCCTCCCCCCGTTTTTGGGATGCTGGGACACTCAGCAGCAATCACTCTTAGGTGTTAGACAAACCAGCAATCTTGGTCTGTTGGCACCTGTCGAATCCATCCCTTTCAGAGTCCCAAGGTGCATAATACTTTTATTTATTTTTACCAACTTACAAATCTGCCAATTCCCCAGTGTCAACGTTCTCTTACAATTACTCTTCTAGCAAATCCAGTCTTCAGTGAGAGTCAGATTTGAGGTCATAAGGCCACACGGATGCAGTGGTGTTTGAGTTTGCAGGGCAAGACTCCTTTGTTTAGTTGATAGAATTCAACAAGCTGGATTAGATCACTGAATTTGGTGTTCCCATCATCCAGGCTGAAAAATATCTGTCCATCATCTTCACACTGGGGAAACAAAACATCCTTTTCAAGTTAGACAGCACATGAAAGAGATGCAAGCATGGCAAAACATGAAGAGTACAAGTGTGTGATGGAAGATAAATGACGGGCACGGCCCAAACAACCTAGTTCCCAAAGATCTGCATGAAACCATGCACAGCACTAGAGAAGAATGTACATTAACCTAACTTGAAATGTTTTGTTTATAGAAGTGAAAGCTTGTGGGCAGAGTAATTGAAAATTGCAGAGACAGTACTGGTCTTCGTTACATAAAAAAAAAACCCACCAAAAACAAACCCCAAAATATTTGTTAGCTGTTTGTAAAATTGGCAGGCGAAGCAAGAGAAGAGGGTTTGGACCAATAAAGAGGTCCATGCTATCTTAAACATCTGATGCCCTTTTTGATCAAGATAAAAATCAAATAGGTTTTCGACATCTCAGTGTGACATTATTTTAAGCTCAACATTACTGGGTAATCTCCAGGATAAAATTTTTTAAAGTTTCCCTAAGTTATTCTACGTTTGCATAAGTGATACAGAGACAACTGCCACTGTGGTTGCTGTCAGCCACAGAGAACAAGTTCTGTGCATTACTTCTACACCTAAGTGACTTACACTAGTTTTCCAGGCAGTGTTAAGAATTTTAATCAGACATTTGACAATTCTAAAGAATATTTGCTAGTATACTTGCTAATGGAAACATCCCTGTTAATTACATCACTAATTAATAAGAGGTCTCTTCAGATGTTGGCAAGCTTTATGATTAAAAATTTCTTTCTTTCTTTTTTTTTTTTTTTTTTTTTTTTGTGATAAGTATAAAAAAAAAAAATCTACTTACCGGCAAGATTTGAAAATGCTTTATCTTTTGATGATGGCACAGGGTAAGTACAAATGCCTTTGGATTGCTTTGGCTGTCCCGGAGAAGAAACAGTCTAGGAGAGAACATTTTTAAGTACACACTGAATACCACAATCCTCTTCTTCATAAATAATCAGTACTACTAAGTCATTCTGTGCTATTGCCCAACTCTTCTTTAGTTGCATTAACAGGTGATTCCGTAACGGGCAATTTGATTTCAATTTTTATGCCATGGCTATGCAACACTAATAGATGAAGAAACAAGAAGTGAAAGATTTATGACAGCAGTTCTTCCTCTATGAATGTTATGTGTAAGGCTATTTTTAAGGGTCTCTCTAACTAAGCTTTCCATTACTGATATGTACTCTCATAAAGAAAATGTCCTCATTTAACTCCAAAGCAAATCTGGATTTCTGTAGCTGGGAAAATAATACATGAGAATCTCTTCCCACTCTCCAGCATCTTCCATTAGTTTACAGAAATCCAGTGTTAGCAAAATTGTGCTTAAGTTAAATGGCTGCAATTGCACAGAAACAGCTCAATACTTTCTTAAAAATGACTTATCAATTAAGTAGCATCCACATTATCAAGATGGGGAAAACTATCATGGTATTTCTCCCCCAGCATCACTGGAAAAGAATAAACTTCAGGAGTATAGCTAGCAACATCATACATGACATAACGGTCACTTTTAAGTTGACCCACAAAGTTTAAGTCCTAACTCAAATGGTTAAATACATACTTACAAAAGAAGAAAAAAAATCTATTCAAAAAATGTTTCCTCCCCTTGACATTTATGAACTATGGAAGGAGAACCTCTCCATGCCGCAAGAAACAAGAATATACCTTTGGCATAAGGCTCACAGCGCTAACCACTAGTGGCTTTGTGAGATGGCCAAGCACAGTACTGGGGCAGGCCTCAAGCCCTCTTAATTGCTAACCACTAAGCCAGGAACACACTTTTCCAAGGCTGAGTTGCAAGAACTGCTTGCAATCTTAGGAACCCAGAAGAACTTACTCCAGCTCCTCAGAACCAATTGAGAAATGTCAATACCACAAAAATGCACCATTATAACCAGGGTCAGTCCAATATTCGGAGACAGGCATGTCTTGCCACCACTGGAAACCATGCATGGTATTTGAACATTCCTTTTTAGTCCTAGCAAGACTAGATGCCAGGAAAAGGAACCAAAGACTTTACACATTAGGATCCATCTCCAGGAGAAAGATCTTACCCACCCTGTGGTGACAGCAGTTCATGCAGCTATCTCTAAATTATTTTTCATCTAGCCATTTTAGACAATGCATGGTATCATAAGCTGGTGGCACAAAGCAAAGCTCAGCACAACTGATCTTGCACGTGTCTACCCAACCTCTGGCAAGCAACAGGCTATCCACACAAACAATGACTATAAATATAGATGCATCCTCAACAATAGCTTCCAGAAACAGCCAAATAAGAGCAGTGTCAGCTGTATATACACATTGCTGAACACCTTACATGAGCCAACAGAAGACTCTTAACTTTCTACCTTCTTTTGTTCAAGAACACAGAGCACAAAAACACAGGCAAGACTTTTATATCCTGAAAACCATGATCCCTAGATTTCAGAGCACATAGGGTTACATGGGTCTTTTGCCACTACTGAATGACCTCACTACAGACAAAGTAACCAATTTTCACCTTTCACAGTAAGTCAGCTGGCTAGGCACAAATTGAACACTGCCTCAAAGGCATTAACACATTTATAAAAAGCCCAAGAAAGATGGGCCACTGGATTCTTAAGGCAACAAGAAAGCCAACCGTATCCTGGGCTGCATCAAAAGCAGCGTGACCAACAGGTCGAAGGCGAGTCTCCCCCTCTACTCTGCTCTCGTTAGACCCCACCTGGAGTACTGCATCCAGCTCTGGAGTTCACAGCACAGGAAAGACACGGACCTGTTGGAGTGGGTCCAGAGGAGGGCCATGAAGATGGTCAGAGGGCTGGAGCACCTCCCCTATGAGAACAGGCTGAGAGAGGTGGGGTTGTTCAGACTAGAGAAGAGAAGGCTCTGGGGACACCTTATAGGAGCCTTACAGTATCTAAAGGGGGCCTACAGGAGAGGTGGGGAGGCACTCTTTATCAGGGAGTGTATTGACAGGACGAGGGGTAACGGTTTTAAGCTGAAAGAGGGCAAATTTAGATTAGATATTAGGAAGAAATTTTCTTCTGTGAGGGTGGCGTGGCACTGGAACAGGTTGCCCAGAGAAGGTGTGGATACCCCATCCCTGGAGGTGTTCAAGGCCAGGCTGGATTAGGCTTTGAGCAACCTGGTCTAGTGGGAGGTGTCCCTGCCCATGGCAGGGGGGGTGGAACTATATGATCTCAAAGGTCCCTTCCAATCCAAACCATTTTATGATTCTATGAAGTCAAAATGAGCCCAGGATTGTAAAGAAGATTTGTAGTGTGAGAGAACCAGAAGCCCAAGAGGTCAGCAGTGCTCCTTTTCTTTCTCAGACTCTCTTCTCTGTTTGACCTGCTAAGCTAAAACCCAACAGTCTCAGCCCAGCAAAATATCCAAAACAATAAAAAAACCTACTACTTGATGAATATGTACATGCACTAGCAATTTCTATTTCTCTAACATATTTCATTCTTCACAAAGATGAGTGATGCTCCTGAATCAGAAAATGCCAAAGAAAGGTTTGAACTTGACTGTCTCATGAGAAGCCAACACAGAAGTTTTTAACATAACCTTGACAGCTGTGAGATAGTGAACTGAAGGAAGCCATGCTCTTCCCATCCTACAAATAAAGAACCACTGAATGCAGTTTCAACAACTTCCCTACAATAACCATAACTACATATAAATAAGGTAAACAGAGATGCTCAGAAGATACTTAAATGTCAACTACAGGCATTTAGAGAGCACCAGAACAGGTACTTTGATTTCTTTGCTCTAGAAGAGAAATAAATAGTGATAAATCACCATTAGCTGCTCTGATTCATGCAAAAGAGCACAAATGCCTGATAATAAATTTGTGGGCAAATGGCTAGGTACAGCTTTGCTTGAAAAATGTCCTCAATGCAGATTACAGGAATTAATTACTTTCAAATTCTAACATTCTCTAAAACTTGATTGCCTCTATTGGAAAAAAAAAAGTTTAAGTGTATTCTTCGTATTTTGTTTTTCAAATTAAGAATTAGAACCCACTCCTACAAACACATACTCTGGCTTTTTGAAATCCAGGCAGGCTATAATGGAACTACTCAAAAATCAGGTTACTCAGAAGTGCTCACAAACCCGTAAACCATTACAGCAGAATATTCTCTTAACACTTACCATCAAATCATAAATACCAAGCAACAGGAATACCTACCCATCTACAAGCCCTTGTTGCTTAATAATCCTGTGAGATTCTTCTCTAGAGATTCTGCCATGAAACCAGTGCTGTGTCCTATGAATAACTGGGGCGAGAGGAAAAA
>NW_010127215.1:0-5243 GCF_000699245.1 Pterocles gutturalis | reverse complement strand
AAGAGAGGATGGCTAAAATCAATAACATGTGCAATGTTTTTTTCCACACACTAATTATTTAAACATTTTAAAATTGGGTATAGTTTCATCACAGAATATAAAGTATCTTTCATCAAACTATATAAAAAATTAATCAATATGAAGAAAATACAACAGCTGTTGCATCTACTTAATACACCAAGTACACAGGCATTATCTTCATGTATTTTCTGATTTGCAGATGTATAATTAGGTTAATAAGAGAAATCGTTTATAACATTGCCTTTTCATAGCTTCTGGAAAATGTTGCGACTAAACAATTCTTGGAATACAATGGATAAAGTGCTGAGTTAGGACCAAGTCCCTTTAACGCTCAAATAATGAAAAGCACTTGAGCTTGTGCTTTGAAGGGTGGAGTTACCTTCAAGTATTTTTATATTTATTGTTTTATTGTTTTTCAAATGGAATTTTTACATTTTTTTTCAACAGAATAGAAACACAGAATAAAAACATAGAATAGTTGTGTTTCCTCTAAGAAGTCCAGGTTATTAGTATCCCAATTCCTATTATTTTAACAAACTTACAATCGCAAAGAGATGTTCAGGACTCACATTACAGGCATCCGTATTTTACATTATTCAGTTATTATGGAATGAGTGCTATTTTGAAGACTCTTATTTTTACTCTTTAAAGATTAACAGATTACCCATTGACTTTCCTTGTCTACAATGAAGAACTGACTTCTGGATTATTTTAAATTGAAACACTTGTGGAGTCTCAATTTTCATAAAATCTGAGTTTCAAAAGATTAAAATTGAAGAAAAGCTTGAGCGTGCCTTCAAAGGAAAACAAGTTCCTTCTGCTATGTCTGTATGGGTAAGCATGTTAGTGACACAGAAGTTACTGATAAACATAAACATAGTATTTGATACTGTGGCATTAATACTATACAACTGTAGTCTGTCTCTACATGAAATATAACTTTTATTAGCATGTTAGTGACACAGAAGTTACTGATAAACATAAACATAGTATTTGATACTGTGGCATTAATACTATACAACTGCAGTCTGTCTCTACTTTTATTTACCCACACAGGCCTCTTATACCATGCTTACAAAACAGCAGAATTTACCTGTACTCAGTGTGGAAGGATGGAGTGGACTTTGGCTACCCAAGATGTTCATTCTTGTGCTACGTTTCTATAGAGAAAATGAATTACCATTAAATCCACACTAAAGCCTCAACAGAAGAGAATTAGTGCACATGCAATACAGATTTCATTTACAGGAAACTGGGGGCTGGGCAAGTTTAATTGCAAGGATGAGAAAAAGAAATGCAACTTTGAAGGGGGCTAATCTACAAGCAGCAGCTCATTTCAGTTGGCTTGAAACACAAGCCAGATGTTAATGATGAAAGCTCAGTATCTAAAAAAAGAAAAAAGAAAAATAAAGAAAAATAAAGAAAAAAATGACAGAAAAAAGAAAAGTCTGATATGTTTCTGCTCAGGCAAAACACCAGGCACTCAGTAAATCAAGCAGTATTTCCCTCCCGTACATAAAGCACCAGCTAGTGCTTCAGTAATGACTCCTATTCCCTAAGAGACGAGCATGTGGGAAAACTTGTACTGCAGCTGTCTGTCCACAAGACACTATAAACAAGTTACATCAGTTTTCATTGCAAGAGGTCCTGCCTCTTGTATATTCTGCAATTAAACTTACTGGGAGCAAGCCATTAGTCAGAGCCCCAGCCTCTTCCATGTGGGGAAGCATTTAATTTGACATATTCCTCCTCAGAGACTGGTTTTGCAAACTGGTAGTAAAGTTCTGGTGGGTCTGCTTTCCCCCTCAACTTTCCTCTGGACACTAGGGGGACAGAGAAGCAGTGGTAGAAGGTTGTTGTGAATGTGACAGTTTTGCTAAAGATGGATATCGACTTTCAGATCTGCATGCTTGCAGCGTGATTGCTTCAGGTCGGAGCTAAGCTATACTGTGACCAGCACTGCACTAACATCATAGCACACTCTGTGTTTCGGCTCTCAACAGACACTTACTAATTACAAAAATAGAAAAGAAGAGAAGATAGCTACCCTCCAAGCATGTCCTTCTTCCAAGGCAGTAGCAGGATTTTCAATAACTCTTCCTATTTGCCCCGAAAAATCCATTGCTACTAGTGAGTTTTCAGATACACTTCTCTGAAAAGGAATTTTCACTTGTTTCAAAAAACAGGGAAAAAAAAAACCAGCTTCAGAGTTTCATTTCAAAATGTTTTGGTTTCAGAAGACCGTCCAAAGTTATCCTTCAACAGCACAGAAAATACATCTCCGTTTTTTTTTTCCCCATCCAAGAGATTCACAGACACAAAAAAAAAGATGCCTTTTCTTTTTAGGCTGTAGGGGAGGGAGAGGATTCAAAGGCTGAGAATAAAATCTGTATTGCTCAAGTTGCCCACTTGCCCTACTGCTATACTCCAGTCATTTGCAGGGCCAGTTGGGATCCAAATATAGGATCTTCACTTTTAGATAGCTAACAGTCAGCTCTTGGCCCAACATACTTTGGGAAATTTACGTGTTAGTTTTGCCAGACCTAAGCTGGCTTCTGCAGAGACAGCCAGATGTCTCTGTACTGTACATCTCAAAGTGCCTGACGTATCCAAGATTTTTCAATCATGTGGATCATGTAAGCCTAAGATAATGGAGAGCCAACCATGTACACCGTACTCAAGTGAAACGTGAGCTTTACATTGATTTGCTACACAATGATGAATTTACATTCCTTAGCATAATTTTTTCCACTTTTAAAATGCAAAAAGCAAATGTTTCCTTTCCAACATCATACATTAATGAGGTAAAGTTCATTACTTACTACTGGAGTAGAGAAGTGTGGAAGCATGGCTTTTCTTTGCTGGGGGATTCTGTAATTCTGATACAGTAGCATTCCATACTGCCAACAGAAATGCCAGGGCATTATTATTCAAACATATACCCTAGGAAAAAAACTGTAGTGATTTCATAATAACTCTTACACTGGAGCAAGCTGCTGCCAATTTATTATTTACATGCTCAGAAGCTGTCCCAAAGCAATCTGCATCGAATAACAGAGATTGGCACAGGGCAATCAAGAAGTAAATATGCACCAGTTTTACTTAAAAGACAGCACTTTTACAAGCCGGAGTGAAATACACAGATAATTTCTGCCACTTTCAGCTATCATTATGTTTTCCTTGTAGAACACAAGATTTCACTCGAGGTCAGAACACACGTATTAGCTCCCTCTCTTTTTACCCTCTAGTAACGTAAACTTAAAATCCGCGTAAGATGTTCAAACTCTGTTTTCATAATGACAAAAAATAAGAACCTTTTAATTCACTAGCTCTTTTAATTAATTTCAGCAGGTTTCAGCAGGAGATAACACTTTTGGTACTTTTCTCATCCTTATAAAAATACGGTGATTGAATTCCAGTCATGCTCCTCACTGAACATGATAAATTTTAGCAACACTAGTAGCTAGGATGGTAGGAAAACACCCACTCAATGCCTTCCCCAGAGACACAGTGCTGAAGTATAGCAACATTGCTTACTGAGTGTTCTAACTGAAAAGGTGTATATATAATTTTGTAAACAGGGTAATATATGACTATGGAAAACTCAATCAGTAAGTAAATACAAAAGAGGGTCACAGCCCCAGCCTTGGGGCACAGCCTTAACTTTCCCTGATTATACACCTTTAATCATCTTTCAGTGTTCCTTAAAAACCAACCCCCTTTTTTCCCCCTAGTGTTAACTGCCTAAGGGTGAATGTTATATGCCAGTATAAAGAAATTACTGCAGTACTACAGTACTGTTGCTGCCACAGGTTGCACTGCAAAAATTCATCTGAATGGTCCCAGCAAGAAGCATGTCTGTATATTTGGTAAGAACAGCTAATTCTGTACACTGTGAAGATTTTTCTTTGCCATTCAGGAACATGGTGCCTTGACCAGTGTAACTGATTTCTTCAGAACAAGTGATATCTACAAGGCACAATTCTACAATTATCTGACCCTCTGAGCACTTTCCCCACAATGCAAAATTCTGTGTAAATAGGGAAAGGACAGGACAGCTGAGAAGAAGTACTTGGAATTGCCTGGGGACTAAAACTCTTACCATGATTGTTAGTGTATATTAAACATGAGTCAAGTCAAGTAACTGCAGAGCAGATTATGACAGCCAACAGAGCTATCAGCTCCACAGAAATCAAATAAGCATCTTGTAAGTGGGATTGCTTCTTGCATCCTGGCCCATACTATGGCTAATGCATCTGCTTTTGTAACAACTTAAAATAGGAATTTCTGTACTGCAATCCAAAATATCTTACAATTAACAAATGAGATATATTTGGAGAACATTCAACAAGATGTGCGCTGGTTTGGAAGGTGACCACTTAATGTAGATGGAGAACAGGCACTGCGTTTTCATACCCACAGGTCTGATTTGCTTTACCTATGCTTACAGGGTTTTGCATGATGGACAGGATTTGCAGATGGACATGGGGAGAGAAACAGGTAATTGCACTGAACATTTGTCATGTCTTGAGGATGAACAAATGAGAGAAACTTTTTTGAAAAAGAGGGGAGAAATAAACAATGTTCATGCAGCAGTAGGGTTGTCTGTGGCTTTTCCTAGTCAATGCCACATGTGGATCGAGAGGCAATAAAACCTCATACTCTCTCTGACAGACCCACTCCCTTTTTTTTTTTAATGCACCTTCTTCAGCAGGTAGATGTGAAATGCTGGTGGGGAAAAGGGCATTTTGGCAGAGAGGGTGTGAAGGCTTTGCTGATGTGGGCTGCTACTTCGGCAGGAACAGCGACTCTGTTCATTTATGAGAGACCAGGTGCTCGCAGTGCCCTGGATCACACATCCCAGTTTGGGCACAGCCTGGCATGTGGCAGCCACCAGCAGGATGCTGGCATGCTGACCTCAGTGGCCGGAGGGAACAGCCGTGCCCTCATTTCCAAATGAGAAATTATCTGTTTGCTACAGAGAGAGCCAAAGTTGACTGAGCTCAAGGTTCTCCATCCTATTTTGGTGGACACGTATCAAGTACTGCTGTACCACTTTGTGCATGCCTCTATTTTTTATCAGATTTTGTATGTTATACTTTGACATAGAATATTAGGGAATAAGATAACTGCATGGAAGAAAGGTGAGATTTTCACGGGTAACACATTGTCTGTACATATTTATTATATTTTTTTATATATCACAGAATCACAGAATGTTA
>NW_010127214.1:359-573 GCF_000699245.1 Pterocles gutturalis | reverse complement strand
CGGGAAGCAGGACTGAGCACAACGGGGAGCGAAACCTTGCGTCTGGGTTTCGCTGCCCCAATCGACTGAAATGCGGAGAGAACACAGACAGCGGCAGCAAGGAAAATTAAGGGAGATGGTGAGATATCTCCACCTTAATGAGCTGCTGTCCACCAGCCACAAATCCTGAGCGTGAATGAATCCTGTGCCGTGGGTGATATTAGGACCAGGCACC
>NW_010127214.1:0-212 GCF_000699245.1 Pterocles gutturalis | reverse complement strand
CTCAGAGCCTCCCCCGAGCTGCAGGAGGAGGAACAGTCAGGAGCCGAGCTGGGGTGGGGGCCAGCCCCATGCTGCCCACCGGCGTGGGGCCACCTTCCCTCGTCCCCACACTGAGCCCCGTGTCCCTAGGGGAGAGTGGGACAGGTCGATGGATGTGATGCTCTGGGGAGGGAGGAGGACGGCACCACAGATGCTCCCACCAACCTGCACCC
>NW_010127213.1:631-839 GCF_000699245.1 Pterocles gutturalis | reverse complement strand
AGGACACACTGGTCCCCTTCCCGCATCCCCCCCAAGCACCCATGACCAGCATCGCTGTGGGTGGGGGTCCCGAGGGGCTGAGACCCCCCGCGATGGCACCGCTGTCACCGGCCACTCAGCCCCAGGAACCAGCGCGGAGCCGGGGCCAAGGCAACAGACGCAGAGACGTTTATTCCTGTACAAACCATTACAAAACACGGGCGCCCCG
>NW_010127213.1:0-399 GCF_000699245.1 Pterocles gutturalis | reverse complement strand
AGGAGGACCCAGCCGCAGGCTGCTGCCGGTCCTTCATTACCGCTAACGAGCAGCCCCGGCTCCTTCGGCCACAAAACCCAAATACAAACCTGGGGCCAGAAGCGGAGAGGGAAAAAACACAAAAAACCCCCAAAAGCCCCCCCCAAAATCCCATTGCTTGGTTAGAAAAGGTCCCGTGTGGGTGTGGGGCGCAGCGGTGCTGGGAGGGGCTGGCTAGTTTTGGGGTGCTGGGGCCCCCAAGGGTGGCAGTGTCACCCCCCTGGGGTCCCACCGAAAACTGCGGGGTTCCGCCAAGGGAAGGATGCCTGTGGTGTGGGATCGGGTGCTGGGGATGACAGAGGGGGGCTGAGCCCCAAAAGGGGGTCCCCCCACCTAGGGAATAGGGGGAAACACTCTCTG
>NW_010127212.1:0-8875 GCF_000699245.1 Pterocles gutturalis | reverse complement strand
AGCCCTGTCGCTCCGCTGTGGCCCTGTCCACCCTGGGCTTCTCCGGCGGGGAGGCGCAAGGCTACTCTGCCGGAGCCAAGGCCCTGGGGCGCCTGGTGGCCCGCTGGGTTCTCTCGGCCTTGTGCTCCCTGTGGGAGCAGTGGGGCCGTGGTGGCGGTGGGGACCGAGCTGGGACACGGCTGCGAAAACCGGCAGCTCTCCTCCTGACAGTTTGTGTCTCTGTTAGTTCCGAGTGTATCCTTGGGGGACAGATGACGTGGAGGTGTAGGTGGTTCTCTGGCTATGTGCAGTGCCCGCACATCTAATGGATGCCACAGTGGTCCCAGTGAATCCCATCTGCAGCTCTGGGGAAACCTACAGCGTATCCCTACAGCTCTGTACATAGCTGCTGCTGTCTGTGTGGCCAGTAATGCTTACCTGTAATCTCTGTAAACCATGTAATTCCCTTGTGATCATTTCCTATGTACTGATGTGTATCCTCGCATGTGGTTTTACCAGCACGTGGTTTAACAATCTTGACATCTTCCTCACACCTGTTGCTATAAGCACCTGACATTTACCTCACGTGTGTTACAACCACTCCACTACATCTGTCCCTACAAGAACAGATCAAAATTGCTCTTCCATAACACAGAAGAAGCATTTTCAAAATGTTAATAAATTTACTGTGATTTTCAAGGACCCATGTAACCTTCATAACCATAACAACTATTCACAAAAAATATCTGCAAGTATATAAAACTAAAACCTTAACTGATGGAACAATTTTGAATTAATAAAACTCTGCACTTCTACAGCTGAAGCTATGTCTTACTACTTCCTATTGCAGAACCAAATCTTCCTGAGATGCTAAACTAGTAACTGCTCTGCTGAGATCTTCAACCTCACTGGAAGTCTGGGTGTTTAAAGAGCTCACACTCACTCATCTGCCATAGCAGCCTTGTCAATCAGAAACGCTAAGATGATACACAACCATAAGCAATCTAATTTAATAACAATACAGAATAATGCATTTAAGCAGTCAGTTCACTTGAGGGTGAAATATATTTTGATAAGCATCTTTCATTCTATCTATCCAGCAAATACAGGTAGATTTATAAAGCTGGTAGTACGTGAAAGGCTTGAGGATTTGTGTTTTCATTGAATTTTGAATTGCAAGCGAACAATGTAAAGGACAAAAAGGGGTATTGGATACTGAATACCTTTACCAGAACATTGTTGCCAGAGCAATGACTCAATTCCATGATAAAGCTTTAGCAACATTCATCTCATCCCTGTAGCTAAAGAAGGTGTTGATCTTAAGTGTTTTACTTCTTGATACTGTACTGTCTTTTCTGTTGTGTCAGTTGTCACTTGCATGCTTATTTCCTTGCAAGATGAAGAGGGTGAGCTGCAGTAAATGTCGGTAAAGTTGAATGAAAAAAGCACTGCGCTGCTGATTTGCTTTCTCAAGTCATGGAACTTCATGTTTCTGATTGGGTGGAAAGAACAAATCAAACCTAATTCAGGCCTTGGCAGAAATTTAAAATGTACACATATAAATATTGCTATAGTTCTTTCCTTGAGCCAGTATATTAGTAGAATATTTTAGTCTATACCAGCATTTCAGTCTATAAATACATGACGAATTGCTGTGTCAGAAAGAGGGTAGTAGCTCCTTTTTTTACAGGAAAATTATTTTATCACTTCAATGTTTTGATGCTTCTGTCTAGGAAATAAATTTGCAGAGGTACACACTTACATCGGTCAGGGTCTAATGGAAACTGAAGTTCTGTTTCAAATGGTTTCAAAAAACATTTCTACAAATATTTTTCTCAAAATTTTGTCAATTTGATCTTTATCAAATAATGCATCTTAATTTTTGAAGAGATTATGTATTTTTTTAACTTGTCAACAGTTACTCATTGCAAGATAATAAAAAACATTCAATCACGTCATAGAACTTCTGTAACTAATGACAGTACTAAACAACCTGACAAATTGAAATATGAAAGAACAATTTATTAAAAGTGGTTGTGTTGTTAAGAGCCTTGTATTGTATATTTAGATGCAGAATATACTGTATATCTAAAAATAATTTAGTGCCTTCTTATGTGGATAAGGAATAAGCAGAATATAATCGAAGTTTTCCACCAGTGAACTAAAACAGGTTTGGACAGAAGTTGCTCATATACTTTGAAAAGTATCACTTTTTGTTGTCAGGATCAAAACTTTAACACCTCTGAAAAAGAACTGGTTTCATATGCAGGATTTTGTACTGCAATTTCTTATGTTGAGAATGGTAATGGAAGAAAGGCTATTCCTATTAACTTTTTTTTTTTTCCTGATACTAGATTTGTAATGCTTTCAATTTGTGATCTTCAGCAGAATTACATTGCCATCCCTCAGGACTTTTCAAAATACAGGATATTTCTTATAAGATCATAATTGGCCTGTCTAGTGATCTTAAACAACATAGCACCTTTTTTATTAAGTCCACTTCATAGGTTATTTGCATTTCCAAATGCTTTTCAGGTACAGTCTGTCATTTGTAGCATGTCTGTAACGTACCATAAGGCATTCCTATCAGCCATGTTATGCAGAACACAATATCTGTATATTTTATGAAACAGCATAAAGAGAAGACAAAATATTAACGTACATAAGAGCAATCAAACTTCAGACCATGGGTACATCTAATCCAGTATTCTTTTTGGCCCAGTTAGTATAAGTTAGTGCCTAAAGAAGCACAACAGCAAGCATATACTTGCATTTCACTTGTTAATTTTGCCACCCTATGACCATTTTCAGTGCAGGGATTTGCTGAACTCTGCATGATTTGTCTTTTTTATAATCTTCAGAGAATCTTTTCCAATAATTTGTCTAGCCTACCCTTGACTCGTGTATAAGCTTTGCATTCACAATGTCTTTTGTCAAGAACAATCAACTGTCTAGCAACTTTTGCTTTCTCTGAAGTTTAATCCCACTGGTTTCTATCTTTGCCATTCTTGTGAGTTCTCATCATGACAGGGAAAAAGCAAAGCAGATTATTATATAGATGTTGATGTTAAGGGATAGGCAAGTTAGTGCAGATCTAGAGGCTACACTGTCCGGCTGCTCATCGTGGTTGTTTTGGATGCTGTAGTAGATACAGAGGCTACCACACAATTCTGCTTAAGTAAATCACTTATTTAATAATTACATAGTTGGTAAATACTAGTACACATAACAATCTTAAACTCATTTTATGCTATTTTACAGCCATAACAAGTCTGTCACTGGTCTCTTGACTATTTTCCCCCTGTCTCTCTCATGATGTGGATGTCCCCTCTTTCTTGGTGATCTGCATACCTGTAGTCCAGCTATCTGTGATACACATTCTCCAAATGCCTGCTAAAATATTGGGTTTTTACAGGGTTAGGTGAGGTTGACTTGGACCTTAGGGTTGGTCCCTTGATGTTTGCATGAACAGTATGTGCTTTTTTATGCTGTCTTTTCTTCTTCAGTTAACGTTCTGGAGTGTCCTTGCCATTCATTCAGGACCACCACGATTCCTCCATCAGTCTGTACCAGGTAGTTGAGGAACTAATACTCCTTTTTCTGTACTGACTCAGCTACCAGTGCAGCCTGCATGCTTGACCTTGGCGGTGGGAGCGGGTGGCCGCACTGTTCTGCTGAGCAGGAGTCTCAGCAGTGTGCCCACCTCATGGCTGCCTAGGCCCCTGTTGTGTGGACAGTACTGCCATGCTACTCTGGGAGTCCTGGGTTCTGATAAGTTTATATATTTTCCACATATAAATTACTTCATCTTCTTAAATTATACTTCATCCTGGCTGCTGGTCCTCTCATCAGTGGTTGATGAGACAATCACTGGCTGACCATCACTTTGGTATTCTCCTGATACTGTGAGCTCTCCCTCCACACAGTTTTACAAGAAGTACACTTTTCCTGGATTCCCTGAAGTTTCCTATGTGGCACCCTGTCGACAATTCTGTGGCATAGAAGACATGGACAATACCATCATTTGCAGGAATGAAGGATGAACAAGATGTCAAGAATGGACTGTAAAGGTTGACTGTAAAGAGCAAATGTGAAACTGGTGACACCTGGCCGTTTAGGTGCATGAAAAGCACTCCAGGATGTGGCATAAGCTGTATATACTGAGAGCTTTCTGCTTCTACCTCTGTGCTTGCTATACGCTGGAGGACTTAAGGGACTGCAGCCCAGTTACACAGTTGATGCTCTTGCATCCATATTAGCAACTGGAACATACTGTGTGCACTCATGGAATGCATCTTCCGGTTTGGTTGCATTGGAAGGGTGCTGTGAAAAGGCAAATGAAATTTGCATGCACCAAGATTGCATCATGAAGAGACTCAAAACATGGTAAGTGGGGGTGATAAGAGATTTCCCTTGACAATGCACTGTTGATATGAACTAAAATGCTGTACTAGGCATATCCATAGTTAATTTGGAAGCTTGACACGTTCATCAGTATTTAAAGTCTCTTGTTTGGTTACACTGAGTGTGTATTAAACCAGTATCATACACAGAAGTATCAGTAATGATTTTTAAAATTATTTTGTGACATATTCCTAGAGCAGCTTTACCTATATAATGAGTAAAAGTAATCCAGTATAAAATAAATTAATCATTCTTCAGTGTCTGATGTAACAAATGTAAAAGAACACTGAGCAAGCATATGTTAAGCCACATTGTCTCTTAAATAAATAAATACAGATTTGTTTGGTTGCTGTACAAAATCTGAGATTACACCAGCCACTGAGAATCCACTTTGCTTTAGGAAAATGACTAAAATCTCCAGTCATAATCCTGGAAGAAATCCCTTTGATTACTGAATTCAGGGTTGTAGAACCAGGGTTAAGATAGTAATTTAAACAATTACTACAAACATCATTTTGCTCCAACTTTCTAATGTCAGGGAATGATGCCAAATTGATGCCCTTTGTAGGTGTGGCAATGCGAGAGGTTCCTGAGTTTAAGCACTGGCTTTTGTACAGACACCAGAGAAAGTGTTCAGCTCTCTGGTCACACATGAGGCTTTAAAATTTCTCTCTTATGTTCAAAGATCATGGCAAAAAGGTCTGTGGGTTGGGTAGAATTATCCTCTTGATCTTGTGAGCTTAAATCAATCAGCTCCTGTCAGTGACAAAGAATAACCAATTGTAGCTTTCTGCACACTGGTGTCCTGGGGAGATAGATAGTGGAAGTCCTTACCCTCACCAGGCTGTGGCTGGGCTTTGTAACTGCTGTGAAGACCAAGTGAGCGTTGCCCTTTCTAGAAAAAAAAGTTCAGATAGCTGAAGTAGTAAGTGACTGGGTTTTGAAAATGCAACACACAGTACTCTTTGTGCAAACCATACTGCCTATTCCATAAGTGGGTAATTTTGCAAATGAATTTTAAAAATCTAATAAAGAGCTTCTCCAATACAACTGTCCACCCTTAAGAACATATGCTTAGTAGACCTCAATTTAATTTCAGCATACAATTATAAACCAAATCATCCACTTGTTTACATAGATTTGGCTTCTTTGTTGAAGTCGAATGAGGATACTACATCACTAGGCTGACTAGAGTAGACCAGTCTATGGTGTTTAGGGTAGGCTTGACATTTGTAAACAACAGCCTTTGTTTGTGATATAATGCTTTGTATACCGAGTCAGTTAGCCAAACACATACAATGTTACAAAAAAACAAATTTGCGGTTGGAGTTCTGGTATAAAATCAAGGACATTGTGGCCTGCTTTTGACATACATTTGTACAGTTTTGCATGACACTTTTTTTCCCCCCATTGCAGTGAGCCTAGAGAAAACATTTATTCAAGCCTCTTATGTGTATTTTCATTTCTTTCTTAATTTGTACAACCAAATCTGTCAAACTCAAAACCTGTTACATACTAAAGCTTAAAATCTTACTATTTTGGGATATATTTTTTCTTTTTGGTAGCATCCAAAATTACAAGCATGTAAAAAGACTCAAAAGTGCATGGCCTCTTTCATGCGGGCAGAGTCCTGTTTACTTGACTGAGACTCTGTAGGGTTCCTCAGCTCATTTTCCCTGTCCTGTGATACCTCTCCTGGAGACTGATCCTACATAGTGCTCGGAGTTAGCACAACTGCTTTGTGTCCAGACCACAGGCTAGTAGGCTGCCTTGCAAATACTTGGGTTACAACACACTGACATAGGGGCAGCTTTGGGCGCATCAGTCTTTGCAGGAGCCCTTGCAGCTCCTTGCTGGCTCTGAGCTGCACCTCAGCGAGCCAGGCATGGGTTTGTGTGTGGAGGTGGGGAGCAGGTGAAGATGCTGCCTGTGCCCATTGGTGGTGGCTGCAGGGCTGTGAAGTGGAGGCAGACATGTCTGACCAAGCTGCAGTGGTCAAGCAAAGTGGGCTGTGACTGCCCAAAAGGGCCGTCCCAGAAGGCTGACTGGGGGACTTGGGCCTCTGGAGTGCGACAAACCTGATGCTTGTTTAAAGTAGGAGGAGGCAAGAAGAGCAGAAGTAGTATTTCCAAGAGCTTGATAATCAGGGCAAGTACAGGTGCTGCCAGCAGCCTTGGCTCATCACCCTAGGGGTGAAGCAGGCTCCAGCGCTTTGACAGACATGGGTCTGAATTCTTTCCCTGCTGAAAGCATCGCATGAGCTTCCTCAGCAAGGGACCCTGGCACTGCAGAATCAGCCATGTGGGTACCTGTGGGCTGGGGTAAGCAGGGGAATCCTGGGTGTGCAGAGCCCCCTCAGCCGGCCACTGGCCATGGGACTGCTGGGCAGGAGTGTGGGGTGGCAGCACCAGCAGGGGAGCCAGCACAGGGGAGGCTTGGGCACCATGTCCCCTGCCACAGCAGCTAGGAAAGGCAAAGGCCAAAATTCAAGGCAAGAAGTGAACAATCAAGAAATAGGCTCAGACTGCTGTTAGAGGCAGAAAAGAATTTTGGTCTCATCCATCTTCAGGCTAAACCGTTTTTTTTCCACCTCAAATGCTATCTGAGCTCAAAGCACACGATGAAAGACTACAGATCTGTTATCCATGTGCTGCTATATCAGAATATCATCATGTTCTTTTACAAGTCTATATTTTTTTCACTACATTCTGATTAAAGCACTTTTGTGTGTTTGTAAATTGTAATTATTTTTTCACATAATTTCCTAGGGTTTAATGTAGTACTTCACTTAAAGAAGAGTATAAAGAAGAGTTTTTTCTGAAAAATGAGAGGCTTGAAAATATTAACTATTACTGATTTCTGGTGTAGGCATTTTTTTGTTATATTTTTTCCTTCTATAGAGGTGTATCAAAAAGACACCTCTCCAGCTTAAAAAAAGTGAACATTTGAGTCATGAAATCTTATGGAAAAGATAATGAAAAGCCAAAGAGTCTTTTAAAAAAGATCGTTTAAAGGCCTTTGAACTGAACTCACTATGCTGAGTAATTAATTGAAATAATTAAATTACTGAAATAAGGAAATAATGTGCTTAGAAGTAAGTTAAAACAATTGATGACTCATATAGGATTTTTTTTTTTTAGATTAAGATATGCAGTATTAATTACAGGCTTCTTACTGTAATGAAATTTTATGCTCCACTTTAAAGGAAATTACTTTTTAAGAAAGATCTCTCATTTGAACTAATAATTGATGAAAAAGTGGTGCTAATGTGAATAATAAAGATTGCAAATAAACTACATATTCTTGGCAAAAGATTTTTCACAATGTTAATCATTATGTTGAAGAATGATAAAGTATACCTGCATTTATAACTTCATGGTATCAAGTATAGACCATCAGAAAAAAAAATCAAATAAAGTGTGCTAATTTAGCATGTAAGTCCCAGAAAAAAAAATAACATTGTATATGTTCTTAGACATGTTGTTTTCTAAATACAAATTTCAGATCCTGTTCCTGCTTACTGAGACCATATTGTCAGCAGCACAGTGTGGCCAATTCTTGTTCCTGCGACGGCACTGTGCTACCATCAGGTCTCACTGAGGTTCCAGCCATGGAACTGCAGAAGCACCAAGGCAGACTGACACCTCTGGAGAGCTCCCAATCCCACCCCTGTGACAGCAGGTTGCTCAGGGCCATGCCCAGTCAAGTCTGAGTATTTCCAGGGATGGAGACTTCACAGCTTCTCTTAGCAACCTGTTACAGTGTCCAACCACCCTCACAGTACAAAAAGTCTCTTATGTTTGAATGGAATTTTGTGTATTTTGATTTGTGCCCATTGCTGCTTCTATTACTGGGGACCTCTGAGAGAAGTCTACTCCAAGAAGAACATCAAGCTGTTGGGAGCATGTCCACAGGAGGGCCACAAAGATTATCTGAGGGCTGGAACACCTCCCCTATGAGGACAGTCTGAGAGAGTTGGGGTTGTTCAGCCTAGAAAAGAGAAGGCTCTGGGGGGACCTTATAGCAGCCTTTCAGAACCTGAGGGGGCCTACAGGAGAGCTGGGGAGGGACTTTTTACAAGCATATAGAGACAGGATGAGGGGTAATGGATTTAAATTGGAAGAGGGCAGATTTAGACTAGATATTAGGAAGAAATTCTTTACTGTGAGGGTAGTGAGACACTGGAAGAGAATGCTCAGGGAAGTTGTGGATGCCCCATTGCTGGAGGTCTTCAAGGCCAGGCTGGATGAGGCTTTGAGCAACCTGGTCTAGTGCCATGTGTCCCTGCCCATGGCAGGGGGTTTGGAACTAGGTGGTCTTTAAGGTCCCTTCCAACCCAAATCATTCTATGATTCTATGAGACTGGGTCTGTCTTCTTTACTCTATCCATCAGGTATTTATATACAGTGATAAAATCTCCCTGAGCCTTCTCTTATCCAGATTAAAGACTCACAGTTCTCTCAGCCTTAGACATAGAAAAAGCTGAGGTACT
>NW_010127211.1:0-22071 GCF_000699245.1 Pterocles gutturalis | reverse complement strand
GATACACAATGTAACTGCTCACCACCCAAAGGCCAAAGCTGTGTGTGTTCCCGGATAATGATCCCAGATCAGGGAGAGTCCCAAAACTGCAATTCCAAAAAAAGAGATAAGAGCTCAAAGGCTGACTTAGATGGAGAGAGACAACCCCAAGAGTGAGAGCAAACTTCTGGACAGACCCTCAACTATATACTGGGTATGATGTGCATGATGTGGAATATACCACTGGCCAATTTGGGTCTCAATCCTAAACCTAAGGTCAAATTCTAAGCCAGAAATTCCGGGCTGTGCTCCCTCCTAGCTCCTCCTGCACCTGAAGAGACTGGCACAGCAGAGAAGCCGAAAAGTCCTTGACTGTCCTGGCAGAAACTACAAACATCAGTATGTTATCAGCCTTCTTCTCAGCACAAATCCAAAACATAGCCTCACACTAGCTACTATGAAGAAAGTGAACCCAGACAAAACCAGGATACTCCCACAGCATCTGAGGACCCCTGCTTCTAACCCAGTAACCATTACCACAGTTACTGATTTCCTTCTCACAGCAGTGCATCTCAGCTCCACTGAGCTCATTCAAACAGCACTGCTGTATTTTCTCCCTAGTCTGAGCTGATACAACCACCCTAACAACTAACCCTCTCTAGTTCAAGCAGGTGCAATACATACCCTCTGCTCCACCCATGTTTTAGCTGCTTTTAAGAAATTTGTTTAAATAGCTGCTTTACTTTTCTTTCAGCCCATAAATAGGGTGCTGACAATATGATCAAACCCCTTCCCCCTGTTTCAGCTTCTTACTGGTAGGTAGAGGGGCACTGAGGCTTCCCAGGGCAGTTCCAGATGCATTGTGCTTTTATAGGCAACACTGCTCTCTGGCCATCTTCTCCTGGTTTTATGAGTCCTTGTCTCCCTATTCCAAAGCAATTTTCAGAATCAGAGTAGGCAGCCTCAAATTATTACTTTGCGTAAGAGCTGTCTTCTGACAATGTACTTTTTCCTTCATTTTCATCTTTTTACATTTGTATGGTTTTCAGTTTTTTATTTCATAAGGGTATGTTGCCATATTCTATGGCAAATCACATGAACTGATTGCAGACTTTCGAGACCAAAATTATTGGGGCATTTGGTATTATATCCTCATGACTTAATTCATTTGTGCAAATATAAGTGTAGACTGGGGGATACCTAAAAATGGGAACAGCACTCCTTCACAAAACAGATGAGCCTGTATTCGGGAATCAGCCAGGCTCTGCTCAGTAGCAGTACAGGGTGTGAAGCCTCAGTATGTATTTCTGAAAGGGGAACATTGTGGTGCTCCATCCAAAGTGAAGTGGTAGCTCTTATCCAGGCTGCTGTGTGGTACCAATTGTGGTGTTTGTATGTGCTGAAGCTGCTAAGGAAGTTCTCCCAAGGGGTAAATGTCATCACACATAACCCCAGCTATTTAAAATATAAGTATTTGTCTCAGGTGGTTATTTGTGCTTCTCTGTAGCCAAGGGAGAGCCAGGCACTTCCAGATACCTTCTACACCTGTTATAGGAGGGGATTAATTACTTTCTGATGGTATCTGTCTTTTTTTCTGCTGGCTTTAGAGGAAGCCTAGATACCTCTGCTGCCAAAACAAATGTTTTGTCAATACTTCTTTCATTCCCTTGATGTTGGCTGCTCTGATATTTGCTTTCTCTTCACTTCAGTACTTCCCTTCAGTGTCTTGCAAGGGAGGGAGGGGAGTTATGTCAAAGGGCAGAAGGATGCCTGGGATTTGATGGAGTGATGTTATACAGAAAAGAAAAAAATATCAGCTGGATTTTACAGCTGGAGAAATGCTAATGGTTTTTGAACCAGCCTAAGCAAGCCTTAGTCCAGTAGGCACTTCAAACTGTTAAGAACTCCTCCTTGCAAACATCAACAAAAGCAGTTATCTAAGAATGGTTAGAAGCTATTACAGATTTGAGGATATCAAATACAGTCAAAAAGCAAAAACTAAATACAGCATTAAAAGGAAAGGGGACAAAAGCAAAACTTAAATTTAGATTCACTGATGAGCAGTGCTGACATTACAGGAATCCACCACATACCTCCTTTCATGGATGCTCCTTTATTGATTAAAATGGAACAAGCTCATTTAACACTTAAAGAGAGGCAGCTGTTCAGAGCAGTATGAGAACAGTAAACCAGAAATAAATAGCATACCATGTGTTATTAAAGTTTATGCTTCCTGGTGAAAAATGGTGGAACTGACATAGATCAAGACTACTACAGCTGACACTGTTTTAGCAGCAGAAACTTTTTTTACACCAAAGTCTGTTAGTATCTGTACAAATCCTCTTTCACGTTACAGTTACATGCCTTGGTTTCTCAAGACACACACACTCTTTATCAGAAATGCATTACAATTAAATTACAAGCTTTCATGTAGTGAAGTTCTACCTCAAGAGTCTGGAAGATTGTATCTGGCCAACAGAGATACTCACCTATTTAATTTAATTGCATTCTTCCAAAAGAGGACCTGGAACGGTCCTTTTCATAGGGCACACCCCACCTTACCTTCTCCACCATGCCCACATGAGCACTTATCCCAGATTCCTTACCTTACTTTTCATCCCCTGCTCCTGCTTGCTAGGGAGAGTAATCAATTTCTTTATTGTTCCACGAACATATTTCATGGGTCATAAAGTTTACTTTTGTTTTCAGCTGTGTGACAGTAATGCTTTCATTACATAAACAGCACCAGAAAACAAACTGGCAGTTAAAAAGTGTTCTATTATGCACTTAATTCTGTGTGCCCTTTCCAAGCACAGATCTTAAAGGAACCACATCCCACAAGACTTCTGATTATTAAGATGGAGGACTTAAATTGAATTGGTGGCCTGAGTCTCTGACTCAAAAGAACAGTGCCAGCCTTTAAACACTGGAATGTTGAAAATAAGCTATGCTGGTGCATGCATATATTCATATATATATATGTATATGCACGTATCTCCCTTCTGTTTCTACAGAATGTAAGCTTTGCCCAGCAAACTGAAGCCATTCTGGTTGCCAAGAAAGCTCTCCAAAGTCCCTCTTTCCTAAATTTTTCCCTCTGTAATAATTTTTAAAATTTCTTTCTACTACTGATAACAGTGAAAACATGGTAGTTTCTTATCTGAGACCTAGCTAATGCTGTGTTGGGTCACACACCTGGGAACCTGGGGTAGGTAAGACCTGGGACTGGTACAACCAACAGCCCAGCATAGGGTCGTATGAGAGGGAAAGAACTACTGTGTTAGGCTGCACCTGGGTGTACTTGGTGGCATCTCTCTAGGTATGTCAGACAGACACAGCCCTGATGACGAAACAGAAAGATGACTAGAGACCTGACTGTACTTCAGCTCCTTGTACTATCATTACAGCTTTACTAGCTAGACCATCCTGGCAGACACATCTATGAAGAGGGCAAAAAGCACCTTGCACAATAAAGACATAGTGTCAGCGGCACAGTGGCATGGACTTTTTTTTGTCATTATGCCAGGTATTTGTCAGCACATGTCAGCTGTAATGGCTGACAATGTTCACATATGTGAACATTTATTACATGTTTTATATTATATGGTTATATCATAGTACATTTATGTATTATAATATTTACATATAAATAAATACTTGCATGACTAGCTGATGAATCTGCTCTGGTAAAAACTGAAAGCATAGACCTGTAGATACATGACATGAAACACTGATCTGTAAGGCACTAGGCAGAGAAGAGCTGAAACATCCCCCACACTTCCTTTGGTAATTCACACAGTGACAGCACTTAGTGATGGTTTCACGGCATAGTGAGTTGATGTAATGCTTTATTCCTAGCAAAAGGGACAAGTCCTGTTCCCTCCTCCCACAGACTCCTCTCTAATCTCAGCCATGAAGCCCCACCAGTTACTTTTGCTATTTCTGATGCTCACTTGGCTACGAACCTTTTAACTCACTAGTCCAGTGGAAACTATTTCTGGGGCAAGGAAGAGAAGAAAGAGTCAGCAAGAAGGAAGGAGGAAAGGAAGGAAGAGGAGAAAGGAGGACCTCTCTGTCAGTGGATATTTATATTTATTATAAATTGGAAATCCTCACTTTAAATGCACAAAGTCAAAGAACTGCATTAAAAAATCCCAAATATTCTATTTGGTCCTTCATTCATGGAATACATCTTACTAACAACAGTAAAATGTCTCTCATAATATTATACTAACTAAAATAAATTACAAACAACTTCTCAACTGTTTACATTTTTATTGTCCATAAAATTTTCTTTTAATTTCACTTGCCTTCACTTTGAATGGTGCTTTCATACCCACAAACATGCACCCATCCTCCTTCTCTTCAGGTGAAATAACTGAGCCTTCAAAACATCTCCAGTTATTTGTCTTGCTTCTACCCATGACTTTGCTGAATATTCTTCTGCATTACAAGGAGTAACACAGATTTCCCAGACATACCATGGATAGACCACATCCAAAATCCTTCCCAAAAAGAATTAAAAAGGGGTACCACAAAGCTGATTCCTGTCAAATAGGGCAGCTAATACCCCAGACTGCACCATGTTTATAGGATACGAGGAGAATGAACAGTCTATACATAGGCTGCTCTGCTCTAAACTCAAAACTGGGAAAATAGTATGATATCTGTTGTAATCTCAATGTTATAGAAGAGAAATATAATTGTCACTTAACATGGGATTCCTGTTACCACATCTTAGCTATCTAAAACTCCAGAGTCTAGTCTAAATCACCCTTCAAGGCTCCTTCCAGAACCTAAGGAGAAAATGAGATGCCTCCAAAAGGCACCTCATTACAGGGGTCTAAGAGCTAGACATAAAAGAGCAGTAAGATGGTCTCAAAAAAGAACCTCCTTGATCTTACCAGCTAATAAGATGCTGTTATATTTTAAAAGGAATGTAGATACCTAAAGAAGAGCCATGCTCAAACTCATAGAAGTGTCAGTGTCAACCTGTACTGGTTATTTTGATATAAACCTCCGTGTCTGTTTCTGAAACATGCAGTCAAATCACACCACAAAATCTAGCAAAATTTATGACTGAAAAGTAGGCCTTTTCAGTTTTAATAATTTTAAATGTGCTAAACAAGACAAGGATGATTGCTATCTGTTCCATTATTATCATTTTTACAACAGGATTAACTGTTTTTCCCTGAACTATGTGAAATATGAGCAGACAAAAGATAATAAGTGAAAAAAAAGAAGTGCTGTTGACTTTCTCTGAAGCTTGAGTTCAAGGGAGAAATAATACCTTGGTAATGACAATGATTGCCTTTACGTTATGTGCATTTCCTCTGCACTATAGTAAATACTTCTTCCATTTCTTTGTGCAGGAACATCAAAGACAGTCTCAGGAGATCTACAGAGTTTTAACGGTTTTTCTCTTTATGTAAACAAGCTGCTTTTATTAGCTTAATATGTGATATGGAATCTATCAGCAATTAGCGTCTTTGATCAAAATCTGCACTAAAGCCAGTTTCTTCTAGGATGTTCAATCTGCATGAAAAAGTAGATGAAGCACAATATGTTAGAAGAGAGCAGAGTAGGTATCTGTATCAGTATCATTTTTCGGTGTACATATCAATAACCACCACCTTTACACAAAATGTCCAGTGGGCATTTTCTGATGGACATAATCTATTTGCAGGATATATTAGTTTTGAAATGCGAAGATTTGGCTCTTCTGAAAACTGGCTCAGACATGTAACTCCTTTAAAAATGCTTTTCTTCTGCAATAGATGCAAAGTCTAGTGGTAAAAAATAATCAGAGACAATATTGAACTGCTACCTCACATACATCTCAATGCAGGGTAGGGATGCATGCACTGTCAGGGAAGTCTATCAACTAAAAACAGAAGAGAAAATTATTGCTTTGTTTCTCCAACTTCTGCTATAGTTGCTTTTCAGCACTTAATTTGAAATCTAATTATTGTTGACAGTGATTGGGAAGCAAGCACATTAAGGCACGTAAGCTTAGCATCCCTTGAGAATTCTGAAGAAATAGCTTTGCCTTTTCTGTTTGTGTGCAGAGCTCCATGTTTTAACCTCCCTCGTGGTTTCAAATTCTGCTTTTGTCAGAAGTAATGTCTCCTCAGCTAAAATCACTACAACCTTCTCTCTGAACAAGTCAAGGACCAGGTTAAACCAGCTGAGCATTAGACTTACATCCAAGTATGTCCTAGACATGTCAGCAAGAAAATTAACTGTGTGTTAGCATGAAGAAAACACAAGCAAGACTCAGCAACGGATGAAATCAGGTCTCAGACCTGCTGCAGACAACTGTCTTCATCGTAATTAGTACCAAGGTTTGTCCTCCTGAGGGGACACTCCTGCTTCTTGACCTCTTCCCCATCCTTTCGGTGTCCTTTAGGCCCTGTACCTCCTCTCACCCCCCTCCTGCCTTTGCTGCTCTCTGCCGCGGCTGCACTGCCATCAGGTTGACTCCCACAACCCTACCGAGAGCTCTCGCAGGCAGCATTGCAAGATGTGATACCGCAAATGTTCAAAACCCTGACACTGCAGTTTCAGCATGCTCACTTCCAGCCCTGTGAACAGTACAGCTTGATGAGACTGGCATTGGAAAGACGTGTGAGTGGAAACTGTGAGCCAGTGCTTGGTTTATGCATTGGGTGAGCTAAAACAACACACGGTGTCTTATCAACACTGCACATCACAGTGCTTCATTTCTGGGTGTTAGCTCATAGAATCATAGAATCATAGAATGGTTTGGGTTGGAAAGGACCATCGAGTTCCAACCCCCCTGCCATGGGCAGGGACACCCTCCACTAGACCAGGTTGCTCAAAGCCCCATCCAGCCTGGCCTTGAACACCTCCAGGGATGGTGCCACCTCCACATTTATCTGAGTATAAACCTTTTACAGCACTCCCTCAGCACTGCTCACTGCTCTTAGCTCAACTCTCCTGCCATGAACCCCCCCATGCATCCAGCCTTCCCCACCTCTGTACGCAATTTCAGCATCTCGTTTTCTGTTTGGACTTACTTTGTACTGTAATGTGAGGAGACAGCAAGCAAGCAAACAAGCAAAGACATTTCATGTCCTACAGTCAAATCTATTTGATTTGAGCAGTATCATATTTTCCACCCATCTGGCTGGACTAACTGTGCCTTTGGAATGAAACAACTTACAGATATACTCTGTTCTTCGATCCGTGACCTGCTTTGCAGGGGACAAGAGAGGCAAAAAGGGACAGCAACACATTATTCTTCCATGTCTGCTGTTTGCCAGTTAGAAACAGTCCAAATCAGGGCAAATCTTTAGTCAAAAAGAAATTTTGTTCTGCTGTTGCCAAGTTCTGCACAGCAGAGCCAAACAAGAATTCTAAGAGCTGAAGTGAAATCATGCTAGTCAATGAGGCAGAGCCTGCCGCTGCAAGCAGGAGTTCCTTTGAATTAAGGGTTATACCTTGGTCAGCACATTGAACTCCCACTGAGGGCCCTGGGATGCCAAGAACGAGGTCAAAGAGGTACAACATTATTAATGTTGTGTTTTAAGAACAAACCATTGTCCATTCTGCCTAACTGTGCTTTCATTCTTTTTGAAACCTCGTACTCACATTTATTGAGTCCTGGGGTTTTGCTATACTAGTTCTGCTAACCATTACATATTTCATATTGCGCTTAGCATTTCATCAACCATGAATAAATCTGGACTTACAGAGGATAGGCCACAAGGAAATAGAACTTCGACAAAAAGAGAAATAGATTTATGGAGAAAAGGTCAATTTAAAATAGATTTTTTCTAGTGTAATTGAATCTACATTCATTTTCAATTTAAAAAAAACAAAAATGAAGTCTTGAGTTATTACAAGGGCCAAACAATTGTCAGAGCTACACTGGGTTAAACTCAAAGCATACTGCAGCAACTGCTCAAAGGAAGTTGATTTAAAATAGAAGCAACAGAGTAAACAATTTCTTTTCCTTCCCACCCCCTTTTGTTCTGCTGCAATGCACAGAATTTTTAGTTACAGGCATATGACATTTCTGCTACATTTCTGTGCTTGCATAAGTCTTTACAATCTTATTGATGACTGCAAATTTGTTAAAGCTGCCCTAAGCCCTTTCAATGGAATATACTCAGTTACACCCCAAGGAATAATTACTGCCCTCAGTTGTAGTATGACATAAACCCCTTCAACCTCATTTCCGTAACATCTGAAAAGAAGCAGCTCAGCCTTAGCAAGGACAGTGTTAAAAGGCTTAGCCCACTGTGGATGATACTTAAGGCAAGAAGCATAATTAAACTTTCTAGTTATTTTCTTGGTCTGATCTCCAGAAACCCAATCTTTCAACAGCCAGACCATCACTAAATATTATTAGCAAAAACAGTTTTCCTTGCTCCATGCTGGGAAATGCAAACAGGCACTAATATCAAACGTACTGGATGCTTAATTCTCCACAGTCCTTGTGTAAATGACACAACACATTGAGTATTATGTGGTTTAACTGCTGCTTACCCACCTTACATCTTTTTCAGCCATTTTATTTTCTGCTAAGGACAGAAGAGATAGAAAACTAAGAGGCAGATTAGAGGAAAACTGAAAGATAAAACAACCCTAAAATGGTACATTTGTTAGTAAATCAGCATGAATGCTGTGGAAGACAAAACTATTTTCGTCTGCCCACCACTGAGTCTGCAACTTGGAAGCTGCTGTTCATCCTGGTCTCTGATGTAGAAATAAAGGGCAATAGTTCTTAAAAACAAATAAGCTGTTTTGTTAATAGCAAAATTAACGAGGCCTGGCCTGCTGCAGATTTTTGTCCCACAGGTCATGTCCCATTTGGATTCTCTAGTGTTTAATAAGAGGTGAGCTGACATTGCAGCCTTTACTGCCATGGGGGAACTAATCTGTAATTCTCTCCTCTACCCACCTCTGAATTTTCATGAAACTTGAAGGAATTGCATACCTTTGAAGTCTCCCAATTGAATTTGCCTGAAATTGGTCAACACATTCAAAAAATGGAATGGGGAACAGAGAAAGACGCAAACATAATGGCTTTATAAATCTCATTCCTTTGGGAAACCCAGCTAGAAACAGAAGTGATAAGCAGGGGAATACTTGCAAATACATCACTGAAACTTTAAGGTAATGCAACAAAAGTGATATTATGAAAGAAGTTTGCCTACAAATGGTGAGAACAAGACTGCGTTTATGAAGAAAACAGTAAATCACAACAGACTACTTGTAAGTAAAGTAGTTACTTGTTAGTAAAAAGCAAGGTAAATCCATCATTTCCTTCTCTGAGCTTAACACCACTCTTGATTTATACCAGTGAAGCTCTGCATTATGAAATTAAACATATTTCATGATGCTTGGCTATAATCAGTCTACTGTAAAGTGCACTTAGGATATGCTGTTATTCAACCAACACACTGCTATTTTTTGCCAAAAGCAGCAGAAGTGTAATGCTTTCCACAAATCCAGTCCTACACATCTTCCTTTACCCAGATGCCCCAAGGAATTTCTATGACTTCCTTACACAAATTAAAGCAAGGGGTTTGCAAAGCCAAGTTAAATCTAAAAACAAATCACACTGTGTTGTCAGATCTACCTGACCTAGTCAGGGAATCTTGATAGCAACAGCTCTGTTTTTTCTTTCTTCTTTTAAAAACATGTAGTTTCAGGAAAGTGTTCCTGACTTAAACTTCTTACGCAGGATGATATCAGCTGTTACAGTTGAGCTGATTGTGTGGCTTGTTGCTGCCCTAACTGGCATGATCAATGCATATTGTCTCTCTTCCCATTCTTTTCCCAGCTACATGGTCCTTGCCAAGCTCTGGCACTCATCTGACCCTGCTCTGGGTTGATTCAAGTCACTAAACCAGCAGAAAAGTAATTCAGTAAAAAAAAGCAGGCTGCTTCTCTCAGAAGTGAAACCATCCCTTGCCCTGTACAGATGGATTCACTGGCCAATTCATGCTTCTCTGAAACTTATCAGAAAAGGTGAAACAATTTACCAGCACTTTGAGGCAGATGCAGTAGTTTTAAGTCAACTGGAAATCCCTGCTTTCTGTGTTTTTAAGACATTCTGATATGAAAAAATTAAAACTAAAAGGAAGGGCTGTTGCTTACCATTTGTCTTCTGTTCTCTACCAGGTGGATGCCAACAATCCCTAGGAAAGATCCAAATCCAAGCTAAGGCAAAGAACAAAACCAACAGAAACACATGAGATCAGCTTTTTTGGTCAACACACCAAAACATTACAGTGATATCTGAACTGACGTATCATACAGATGGGCTAACTGGTGTGGGTCTGGGGAAAGGGTGGAAGTTATTGCTGGACACAGATCATACAATGTAATGGGGAATGACCACAACTGCAGCTCTTTGATCTTTCAGAGCAGAATTTGCCACGTAGTAAACAGAAACCTGTACAGACATACACTTCTATAACCTGGCTATTGTTACCATAGTCACATACAGTTTTACACATTGTAAAGCAAAAATTAAGTGAAGTAGGAGGAAAGAACACTTACATTTAGCCCATACATCACTATTTTGGAAAATTGCAAAGCTTTAGGCAACTGCAGACAGTTTTTCTCGAAAAATCAATATGTTGCTTCCACACAAGTGACCCAAGTTCAAACCCTTAGGGTTGGGTTTGTTTGATTTCAATGACTAAACTCTATCATACATCCCAGGAAAAAATCCATGCTAAAATGGACCAGTACAGTTGGTTTCAACATAGGACAGCTGCAGCACCAACAGCTACAGGACAGAGAGGAGGAAGGGATGCTGGAGTAAGCTGGCCTCACTGTTCCTACCAGTGCTGCTTCAACACCAGGCTGGCAGAAAAAGCCCCCTCCTTATGATGGGCCCATGAAGGTTTGGAGAGGTAGAAACTCCTTGGATTCGTGGTTAAACAAGGTAAAGCAGCAACAGGCAAGACCAGTGTTTCACCAGACTGTCCTGGAGTCAGGACTCACACTGGGCTTATGCGGACTTGGAGAAAAGGGGTCTCCTTAGTGCCACACACCTGAGATGTGGCCGGCCAGAGACTCAGAAGCAGGCACAGCAGCAGCGCAGATGTCAACAGGCTCTTTCCACAGAGCTCCCTCCTTGCCTTGCCTGGCCACACGCTGCTCTGCGGTCACCTCAGTCTCAATCCTCCACCACTTCCATGCTCCTTGCTCCCTTCTTCACTAGGGCTGACACTCCTCCCTGCCCAGAAACACCCCCAGTCACCCCCTTAGCTCCCACCCAACCCAACCCACAGATGGGGCATGACGTTTCTGCTAAGGAGTCTAAGCCCCTTTCTGGAACGAGGACTCTGAACCTGGTTCAGAGCCTCTCTTCCAACCACGAGTTAGGTTTTTAAGGACTATGTGTCCCAGCCAAGGGCTTGAGCAATGCCCGTGAACTCCTTGCTGTTATGCACAATTCACAGCAGAAAGCAAATCTCCTGCAAGCACTTTACTTGCTCAGTATCACACCAGGAATCCGTCACTCCCTCTCAGGAGAGCAAATGTAAGGAAAGGGAGGTTTGCTCTTGAGTGCTTTAGGAAGATTTATGGGAAAGGGAGGCACAAGGACTAAAAGCAGTGACTTTGAAAAAGAAAGAGCGCACAAGTGCATCCATGCTGACAGCTGAATAGGAGAGAGACTTGGAACCACGAGCAAGGACACTCTGTTCAGGGGACAGCAACTTTGTAAATTAAGATAACTACTTCAAAATGACACCTGGCTCCAAGCCCCATTTTTCATCCCAATGGGAACAATCCATAAAGCCCCATTTATGGCTGATGCAGGGGACACAGGGTGGAGTAATATTATCCATGTGAAGAAAACATGAGCAAATACAGAATAATAGTAATTAAAGTAGAAGGAGCAGAACCGTAGAGATCATGATGTAAGCCACAGCATTGCTCAGATTGGTTTAGGGTCATATGCACTGCTTTTTTTGTCTGTTTAGACAATAGGCTCTTTGAGTTGGGAACTCCGGGAGTCCAGGTCAGTATGGTGAGTGTGACAACTGAACCCTGTAGACTTCTGGTTGAAAGACTGTAAAAATAGCAAATGAAAACAATACAAGTAGTAGTCATAGATAAATGACATTAAATATTTAAGTATAAACAATATTTATAAGAAAGTGAGGCTGAAGAAGCTCCAAGTCTGGCTTTGTAGCCCTAAACCCACACTGATGCTTAAGCAGCAATCTACTAAATGCAGATACCTTCCAAAATGGAACATTATACTAACTCATCTACACACAGAAATAATTTATGTTCAATTAATTTGGATGCACAAATGCAGGTAATACCTAGCACTATAAAGATGTATTGGGAAAAAATCTTTTTCCAAAACAAACGGCAGGTGACCACATACGCAGAGGAATTAAGGCACCTAACTGTTCTTGAAGCTAAAGGCAACTAAGCAGAAGCCCAAATTGGATTATGAATCTAGCTCTAAAACTTTGATCTGCAAATTCTTCTAGATGCAAGAAAATCTATGCAAGTGGATAATCTTATTCACATTTGTAGATGTTTGCAAAGAAGGGTCTAATTCTGCACTGTTTTTAAGATCAAAATCCCTTACGTAAGGCCAGTGGAGATCTAGATCTCACCTACCAGCTCTGAAGTTAATATTTTACTATTGAATTCTGTGAAAACAAGACCTTATTTTTAATTGTAATTAACACTTGTCTGTCCTCATAATTTTTCTTTTCTTTGAGCCCAGCAGTCAAACATGTACGTAGCGTCGAATTCACTCCACTAGCTTTAGGGTTGGGATCAGTGCTATGTTGGTTTTCTAAGCTCCCTCTACAGTCAGCGGAGAAGAGAAGCACTTTTGGGGTCTTTTTTTCAGCTCATTCTGAAAGAGGTGGCTGACTTTGTGCGGAGGCAGAGGAGTAGCCATCCCATAGCCCATCTGCCAGTGCTGCACCGGAGTCAATAACCTCTGGCCATGAGGCAGGACCACAGCAGTGCTGTCATACACCTCTGAATAGGCTTTTGGCAAGACATCATGCAAGGTTTGTGCAGCACCTTTAACTCTTGATAAATGTTTGGGATATATAGTGTATTAATGAAGCTTACACTGACAAATACTCATCACTCTTTCTCAGTTACTTCAGTAATCCATCACATGTGCACACAAAGAATTCTGATTTTTTCTAAAGTTATTTAGCTCCAACAATCTGAGGGGGAAAATTATGAATAAAAAATTTTGTTTTCAAAATGTTCTGATAACTTCTAGCTATTCTATCTGGTTATTAATGACTCCAAGATTTTTAAAATATATTTTAGTAGATTAGATTTTTCAGCTGAGTGTATAGACATGGTGTTATTTCTATAAGAAACTAAATGTTGAAATAAACTGGTTTGTTCATGAGTTTATTACTTATTACATTTATTAAAGACACAAGTTTAAAAATGAAACTTATTTAAAGGGGATGAATGCAGCTAATATGGTTTTTTAAAATATTTTAATTCAAATTACAGAAGGAGAACTTTATCAGTATTAATTTATCTATTTTAGCTTAATGAAAGGAAAATTCATTCTTTTAAGGTTTTGTTCTTGGAACTGCTTTTTGTTCTATTTTTAAAACACCACTCCTTATAGATCATTATCCCAAAATTATCTTTCTGAAAGACCTGTTCTCAGCATGACACCAAGATGTAAGAGGACTTGCTTAGGAGGAACAGTTCTAACTCACAAATTAATAATGGCAATGCAAAATGTATGCACAGTATTAAAAGATACATATCCCTCTTCTCTGGTCATTTCATTCCACAGAGAATAAGAAATAGTGGTACCTTACAACACATTTTGGTAGTGGCGGAGCCACATACCGAAGCAGGTGCCTAACTCTAAGTACGAGTTTCTTTCTTCACCTTACACCCCCCCCACCACCTCTTGGCTGGCTCAGGGAGACCAAATGAGGAAGATGGGCCTTTCTCCATTTGCTGCCCAAACTCCTCTGTTTTAAAATTCAGCCCAGGTATTTCAAATTCATCCCAGTGCAGGTATGTGTATAAGTGGTCTGTTCCCAGGGCAAAAAGAAGACTAAGGATTTCAGAAGGGGATCTTGTACAAGAGGACTGACAGCACAACTACACAAGAGGATGCCAGGCAGGCTCCAGGGAGAAACTTCCCTATTGCCCTGACATGGACCCAGCAGAATTCCTGGCACGGAATTCTGATGGCACTTTCAGCCATCAAAGTAGCAAACCTCCAAAAGGTCACTTAAATCTATCCCATGCCTACTACCCCATCACTTATATGCCCACACTTAGCAGAGATCAGTGGGAGGTGCAGCACAGGCTCTCACGCAGGCCCTGAGCCCAGAACACCGCTGTGCGGTGCAGCCTTGACGCCCTTATGCCCACTAACAGCCTCCCCTTTGGGGCACTTCAGAAAAACAGAGTTTACGGCCCTACCTTATCATACACTAGAACTAGATCAAAACAAAGGAGCATCTCTCTCCTGTGAAATGCAACAGGACTGAATTTTCGGGTTTGTTTTTTTTTTTAATCAATCAGAGCTTCCCATATCCAGCTAATAATAATTTATCTGGTTGTACCCAATAATCTAAAATATTTTTCTTTACTCACAACGATGCCTGGGTAGTAGCCTCCCACGGTAACATTTTCCGTTCTTGTGGTAGCTGCCAGACCTATGGTCAGTATGAAAACAGACACTACCAGCAGTGCAACTGTGAACCAAAGCGAAGTCTTCTTCCTTTTTGCAAATTGTCCTGTAGGGAGTGGGGGGAGGAAAAAAAAAAAGAGAGAGATTTTAATTGCAATCATGGCAGAACAAATACAAAATAATGGAAGATTTTCTTTTGTTAATCTTTTTTGTTGTTAACCCTTCGTTTTTCTTCCACTAAGGAAAAGATCTGGCAGACAACAGAGGGAATTAAAAACCACAGAGTTAGCTAGAGCTCAGCATAGTTTAGTGTACACACAGTGGGTACCTGCGTGAGATGAGTTCTTATTAAGCTGAACTGAAAGTCAGTGACAATGATAATTATAATTATGCTTTGTCTTCAGTGATGTTTATAATTAAGAGTTGCTGACATCCATGAGCCAGATGAAGTGGCAATTTGACTCTACCTGGACAGAACATAAAAATTTATCTGTTAAAAAAGATTAGCAGAAGCTCTGCATGCTATCATGAAAACGAATGTGCTCTTTATATTTACCAGGGTAAGCAAGCCAATCTGTATCTCTGAAGTAAAGCTGTAGTATAGCTGATCAGGTTAAGGACATATGGGACTACCTTTTTAAACAGTAGCTGCTCAATGAAATACATTCAGTCTCACTGGGATTTGGACTCAGATACCCAAAAGTGAAAAACAGCAGGCTCATCTACTGCTTTCAGCCTGCTTCAAGCCACATAACCTCATTACCGCGGTGGCATATCTGAGCTGCAACCACAGGTTACTAACATCAGAGTCCCAGCCCATAGCACAGATTTAGACCTATCTAAAACCAGCAATTGATATGTGACTCTAACTAACAAAAGGCACCCAAATGAATCAAACCGTGGTCCCACTTTCTGGTGTGTTTGCTTTGAAAGGCAAGGCAAGAGTGTGCAGGACCGCGCACGGAGCACTGGCCCATGCGATGCCATGCTGCCCCAGGTTATGATGGGACAGCACGGAGCTCTGGCAAGACCACAACCTGTCCGCAGCACAGGGCTAAGGTCTCTCCCCTCTGCAGCCTCAGGAAGCTGCCTGTGCGCCCGGTCTCGGGATGAGGCAGAGGCCGTGGTGTTGCACTGAATAGGAGGGGTAGGTGAGATGGGAAGGCATCCTCGTGTGGATCAGGCTCTGAGGGTGAGGCATGATGGTGCTGCTGTAAGCAGAAAAGGCAAAAAGCAAGCAGAAGCCATTTGCAATGAGTCATTTGAGTTATGTGTCCAATTTAAAGTCAGGCAACTCAGTTAGATGTTTACAGTTCAAAAGCCAGGCTAGATTAGTGGTGCTTACAAACCAAGTCAAATAATTTCAATTAATAAATAAATGCATTTATAATAAAAACATGTGCTTGCTGACATTTGTCCAGTAGAACATTCAGCCAAAATGAGCCCAGTCTTTTAGTACGAAATGCAAGCAATTTTACTGAAGACAAATATCATCTATTGAGCTTACGCAAGTCTCTTTCACCTGCATGTACAAAGTTTTTTAAGAAATAATTCATAAGATTCTCCAGACATTTCCCCTCCAGCCTGTGCCCCAGCTGCCTCTGGCAATTCCCTGTTAATCCATGGAGGGTCACTGGGGACACGGAAACAGAGTGTTTCTTAATTATCAATCAGTTCTTCATCAAGTGAATGAGGTTAAAGGCAGTTCTTTCAAGGAAGCCAGTTCACATGGCCAAGAGGGGAAAGCAGACTTCAGACTTGGAACTCCACAAATCAGTCTCCCTTCCCATAAAACAAAATTATTCATTCAATACATCTTACAGATTTTTAAAAATATCCTTGCCACACTCTATCATCTTTGAAAAACCATGGAGATTGAGGAATCCCCAGTAACTGAAGAAAGACAAATGATCCACCTATCGTTAGAAAAGGACAAAATGACGGTTTGGGGAACTAAAGGCCAATCAACCTCACTTTGGTTCCTGGGAAGCTGGGACCAAAGATATGGAGCAAGTCCTCTTGTAAGACGTTTCTGGGCACATAAGGAAAAGGTGACTGGCAACAGTCAGCATGGATTCAACAGAAGAAAATCATGTCTGACCAACCTGACCGCCTGCTGTGACAAAATGACTGGACTTGTGAAGCCGTGGGTATCTTCTACCTCAAATTTAGCAAGATTTTTAACATGGTATCCCACAATATTCTCATAACCCAGTTGGGATGTCATGGCCTGGATGGGTGGAGAAGCAGATGTTTAAAAAATGAGCTGGATTTTTTGATTCAGGGGGAATTGTCAGTGGATTGTATTCTACCCAGAGGCCAGTAACAAGCGGTATACCATGAGGGCCTATCTTGGGATCTGTCCCATTTATTGTATTCATCAGTGACCTAGAGAAAGCGGTAGCTCCCTGCCCATCAAGCTGGCAGATGATGCAAAAGTGGGCAGCCAGTCAACCGGAGGGCAGGGCTGCCAGTCAAAGGGATCTAGTCATGTTGGAAAAATGGGTAAGCAGAAACCCTACAGACTCCAACAGATAGATGCAAAGTCCTGAGCAAAGAAAGGAACAACACCTTGTAATGATACAGTTTGAGGTCTTACAGGCTGGGGAGCAGCTCTGCTGAAAAGGACCTGGGGTGTTGGTAGACAATGAGCTGAACATGAACTAGTAGTGTGCCCTGGCAGCAAAGGAAGCCAACAGCATCCTGGGCTGTATTAACAGAAGCATCATCAGTAGCTCAGAGGAGTAACTGTCTATTCAGCACTTTTCAGACCATATATAATCTGGATTACATTCAGTTTTGGGCCCCCAGTACAGGAAACACATGCATTAACTGCTGTGAATTCAACAAAGGGTCCTGGAGAAGGTCAGGAGGCTGGCACACTCGCTGTACGAGAAGAAGCTGAGGGAACAGGGCTTGCTCAGCCTAGAGATGAGATGGCTTTTGGCAGGGCTAGTAGCATTCTTCCAGTGCTTATGAGGCTGTTGTCAAGGGGACAGACTTGGGTTTTTCATAGTTGTGCACAGCAGGAGGACAGAAGACAGCGGACATAAACTGTAATGCAAGTAGTGTTTTAGACTGGGAAAAAAAAATTCAACATTAGGACAGCCAGGCATTGAAAGAGGTTGCCCAAAGAGGTTGTGCTATCTCTATCCTTGGAGGTTTTCAAAATTCAACCACAAAAAGCCCTGAGCAACTTGGTCTGACCTCCTAGTTGACCCTGCTTTGAGCAGGAGATTGGACCACCAACTTCCTGAGGCAACCTCCCACATAAATTATGCTTTGAATCTATGGTTTTATGATAGTCAAGACAGCTAGACTAAAGGTGGCTTGGGTATGTGTGCTCATATCCACTGTTATGAATCTGCAGCTGCAATACAGACATACTCTAAAGTGACATAGGAACACAAACCTTCTGACAGTCAAGGGGACAGACACTCCTCAGACAAGTGTTTCTGAAACCACTGAATGTCGGTTTTCCAGGAAAAGTGCCTGAGGAACCAAGCCTCCACATTTTTCTCAAAGTAACACCTGTACTGGCAAAGGTTAATCAGATTGCATGGAGATAAACTAAGGATCCAACTTGCCCTCCAGAGTTTCAGTTATCAATAATTATGTGCAAAAAAGACAGACATGAGTTTAATTGCCCAGACAAAGTTTGCTGTAAAACATCCTAGGAAAAGCATGCTCTTATTTGTGATTGGAGTAAATCAGATGTATATTTAGTGAGATAAAACAGAAAAGGTTGCAATTATTTATAGAGTCACTTTTTGGACTGAGTTACGTTTTGACTTTAAAATTTACACATGCCAGAAAGCATTTACATATGTGATACTCTTCAATCCTCACAGCCATTGATCTTTTACCAGCTGCATCTTAAATCAGAGGCAAATTTCCAGTCATATCTCTTCTTTTTCATAATCCAGTTTGGAAACTCTCATAACTCCATGTAGCCAGCTATAAACTCCACCCTTAGGAGAGGTGATTTACAGGCAGGAGCATGGAAAGGCGCCTTCGGGAGCAGAGACTGGCACACACAAGCCCTTGTTCTCAAACACTGACACATGCTCAGAGAAGATGGGTAGAAATCAGGCTTAAATTGTTTTCTGCTCTGGCTGTCTGAGTTTCCTTAGGCACATCAATAAAAATCTTTGGCATCCTTATTAAAATGTGTATAATTACACATATATAACTCATGAGCATATTGTGAGTCCTAAGTAATATTTTCAAAGCAGCACAGTATCTTCAGATGAAAAAAGCTACAGCTGCTAGGGTTCCTTCCTCCCAAGATTTTTTGAGTCTTTGTTTACTGCTGTTTGTAGCAGTTGCCACGCAGTTTTTTGGATCTGCTTTTACTATACCCACCAGCCAAAATCCAATGCCAGACTGTTCCCTTGGGAGCCCTGTCCACGGCACAGACAGAGGGGCTGGCCCAGCCTTCTTCCCTGACACTCTCTGTGGCAGGGCTTGGACCAAAAGCCAATCGTATACAAGAATAGCAGGTCAATTAAGAGCAGAGAAAATGTTGCTGACAGTATTTCTAGGGTGAATTCTCTTCCAGCACTGATGTTTCTGTAGTGCAGAAGACACTTCATGTAGGGTGTTGTTAACTTTCCAATTTTTTAATACTGAAGTGACTCTCAGAATAATAATTTTGACATTTATCCCCTTTAACTTCTTTAACAATGGTAACAGTATGAACATACAAACTCTTAGCCTGGGCCTTACTCCAATTTAGGTACAGCTTCAAATTCTTATCTCTAGCATACCAAAAAACAAGTGTGTAGAAAGAAATCTTCTCGTCATATCCTTATTAGCTGTAGTTTGAGACCAGGGTCAATAGAGAGTGTGAACATGTTATTACCTTCTACTGGCAATATTCTTCAGCAATTTTGGCCAGCGATGTATTAACTGAGTTTTGATACTGCAGCAACGGGCACTACAGTAAAAGTTGGGAGATAAATTAGAGAGGTAATGCTGCTTCCACATCACTGGCTTGTGCTCTGCCTGGCATAGACTTAAATTGTGCATGAAAACGAACAGTCCCAGGAACACTCTGCCTTGCTTGCTTAAACGTCTGTCAGCAAAGTACCTGCTTGAGGCACTCTGCCCTGCTACCCCAATGGAAGGATAGAGAACACCATCAGGACAAGGAGGAGAGACACCAGGCTGCCACTTTCCTGGGACAGAGAAAGGCCCATGAGGAGAGAAACTAAGATCATCCTCCAGAGAGTAAAAAGAAGTGCCTACTGAAGACCAAACTCTGCTATTCTGTCCATTTACCAGTTGCAGAAAACAAAATTATATTTACAATACTCTCTTCACAATGGCTGGGGGATAGATTCAGTTTGTACGAAGACTATGGAAAGTGAATGGTTTTGTGGGGAGTATAGATCCGATTGCTGGTAGAACGCAAAGTGGTGGATCTAATGATGAATGGTAGGGCCTGGATTTGAATGAAGGAAAGAGAGAGTTTAAAAGGAGTACGAACAAATTTATGATGAAACATGCCCATGGTAATAGTATGCATCGAATGGTCAAGGGAAAGAAAGAATAGAGTATCACAGCATCTCTTACCTCTGGAAAACTTGCCCATATGATCTGTAATTTAACTCAAAAAAAAAAGTCTACATTTAGACCAAGGCAAAAATACTTTGCTAACTTCACCAGTCCTTTTAAAATTCAGCTCCAGACATCATAAAGTCTATTAAAAAGTGTGGAATGATCTTTTGCAAAGAAAGAATCATGGCAGGATGTAGCAATTTGCTGGGATCACAATCACATTTGCTGAATGTTAGCACCACACAATTTCATACCTTCCTCTTTGATCTAGTGAAGGTGATCTAAATGTAACGCTTCTTTCAAATAAAGCCCCAGCCCAATATATATTAACATCCTAATATGACAAAAGATAAGGGAGGAAAGTTTTGTAGCAGAAAAAATGGTGCATTTTTTATTACCTAGTGAATGCTACAAAGAATTGTGACATGTTTCAGAGAGTGGCATTAATCATATATAACACGATATAATTTTAGCAGAAATTCACCGTAGACAGAGGAGTATAGTATCAAAAGCCCTACTGCTATCTGCTGCTTTGCTGCTATCAACAAAATATTTCAGCAAATAAATTTGGAGCTAAAATAATAATTTTTAATTACTGCAGTGCTCACTTCAGTGCCATCTCTCTCTTGGCTATGGTTTTCGTTGTGTATTTTCAAAAATGGTTTATGCCAGTGAAATGGAATTAATCCTGCGTTGCTTCCCAAAATTAAATGTGATGGACTGAGATGCTTAAAAGAGATATTCACACCTGCTATTGGTGATGACTCTCCCTTTTCTGATTAAATGCTTGACTTGTCCAGAGTGCTGAACTAATTAAACCAGATACAACAGCATTCGTTTCAAGCCACAAGATAGCAGCTGTTATCAGGCCTGTCTCTTTGCTATTAATTTGTTGAGGAAGAATCCATGAGTGTCTTATATATTCAAAACCACAGGAAACATTACTGTGCTCTTTTACAATTCTACTATCAAAAAAAAAAAAAAAAAGCCCAAAAAACCAAAGCCACAAACCCTGCTATACTATGTAGTATAGCTACAGTGAGTGATATCATGCAGTATCACTATGACTTCATTGCTTTGGCAGCAAGTGTTTCACTAATAAATAATTTAATGAGCAGCTAATCACTAGTTTAAAGCTAGCATACAGAACCTTCTTTTTCCACTGTTTACCTGAAAACATTCTTAAGTTAATCTTCCACTCTACCTTTTCAACACTGATACCATATTTCCTCCAAATTTAAGACAGAAAATAAGATCTAATACATTTTTAACTGAGTGTTAGAATCCTTGGGCACATGGCAAAATTTCTGTTCATCCTTTCAACCACTACATTGAGTAATTCCTAGCAATAAGTTCTGTATTTTCTCGACTTTAATGAATTTCACTGGAATCATGAAAATTTGCCCTTTCTTTTCTGAATATTTCTTATTTTCCAGGATGTACACTGTAAACACAGGCATCACACCACTTTAGCAATGAACCACTAAATTAGTAGAAACAGGAGGAAGAAAACCTGCTGCCACCCGGGTGGGATGTGAACAGACCAAGAGCCCGTCACTGCCATTTCCCCCCCGCCACAGCCACCAACCTGCCGCGTGCCAGCTCCACACCCCGCTGGCATTTCTACTTGCTTCAGCACAGCAACTGCCCATTTTCCTCAAGCAGAGAAAAATATCTCTCACATTAATTTTCTGTTAACGTCCCGTATAAAGCTATTCGTTCTAATGTTAAACCACCAACACAGCAATTCACTACGCGCGGCAGTAAGCTAAACAAGGAATTAGTATTTTTAAACACCTCAGGGAGCGAGAGTGACAGAGACAGCATGACCCACGCTGGCAATGCCAAGCTGAAGCCCCGCGGAGTGTCCGAGCCTCCCG
>NW_010127210.1:0-1255 GCF_000699245.1 Pterocles gutturalis | reverse complement strand
GCGACGGGCCCTGGGCTGTTGGCCCCGGGGAAACCTCCGGGTCGGGCTGGGTTGGAGCCTGCCGGGGAAGCGGGTGCGCCAAAATTCGGTTGAGCACTGTAGCTATTCAAGACTGGTGTGCAGAGAATAAAGCTGGGTATGAGGCCAGACGCCGAGCATGCACCGTTATTACAAAGCCAAACACCAGAATAAACAGCCTAGGCCCAACTTCTAACACTTAACCAAGGCCATGCGATAGGAGAGCAAGTACTGGAGAAGAGTCAGCCCGTACTACTACGAAGCTTAGAGCTCCAAAAATATATATATGGATATATATAAAAGAAGAAAAAAGAAAAAAAAAAAAAAAGAAACAATCATTCAACACACTACTGCAACCAGAGACTGGAGCTGCTCATTTTCACCAAATTATCACAAAATATAATAGATATTTTTCAACATCTGACTTGATGCTCATGCAGTAGTAACAAGTTCTCTAGGTCTGGGCACGCCGAGACAGCATTCACATCCCATGCAAACTACAAAGGAACTAGTTTGAGACTACACATTGTGGTAATATTGATATTAAAATGTTGACAGCAAATAACTTCAATCGCGTCTAGGAAAATAGGTTTTTGGATCCATTCGATACTTTTGGAAAAAACCCGCCCTTTTAAATCAGTAAGCTGTAGAAATAGTTCAATAGTTGATTTTTTTTTTTTTTAATATGACCAAGGAGAGTGTTGTTTTATTTAATTTTTTTCCTTTTGATTTGGAGAGCGAAGACCTACCTTCGTCTCCAAAACCATGCTTGGGACATCAACCAAAATTAAACAAATAAATAAAGATCAAAAGCAAAAAAGAATTCCAGAGGGTGTATGACAACTCACCTCCTAATGTGGAAGTAAAAGAAAATTTTATTTTTTTCCTCCCTTTATATTTTTATTTTTTTGAGACAGAAAAACAATGTGAATAAGAATGATACTGAAGAATAGATTTAGATATTAAAGCATGTTAGATGAGTAGACTTCTGGCATTTCTCACAGTCGCTCTTGGATGTAAAATTCATGAGCAGGAGGTTTCAATGCAAAAGAAAAGTTAGCGGACTAGGAGAGCTGGATGGAAATGGCTTGCGGGAAGCTGGAGCTACACCTGGGTGGCACTCGCGAGGTCCTTCGGGAGCACGTGGACGCGCCTGCCCGCACCGCGACGCCCAACAACCGTCCCACTGCCCGCACCGCGATGCCCAACGACTGTCCCACTGCCCACACCGCGACGC
>NW_010127209.1:0-763 GCF_000699245.1 Pterocles gutturalis | reverse complement strand
TGAACTGCAGGTATAATTCCACTAAACATGCACTTGTGTCTTTAAACCTAGGAGAGAAAAAAAAAACCAGTTTCGTGGCATACAACTATAAGACAGTACAACATACTTTTTGTTGTGCAGAGCATCTTTACAACATAAAGGGAATTTCTTCCACAGCCTTGCGTACGTGTATTCAGAAATCAATATTGCCACATAAGGCCTGTGTCTTCTATTTGCCAGGTAAGGAGCTGGCAATCAACTCTACTTTTGAAGATACTCAAGCCCCAAGCAGAAATACAGGCAGGAAACTGAGTTACGTTAAAAAAGCAGAACTAGACTAAAATATGTTTAGTAGGACAAGAAAGAAAGCAAAGTATTTTGAAAGGTGTCAACTAAATGGGAGATAGCTCTGCTCCCCAGACATATAAAATCCTTCCACGGCATGCGGGTCCAGCCCCTACAGCATTCAAGACATATCTCCTAAATTTGAATGAGGAAAATTATCTGTATCACCGTTGTTTTTTTTCTTTTTTTTTTTAATTAAAAACATACAGACGTCTTTATTTGTAGTCTTATAGCATACTTATCTCCTTAGCAGCAAAGACTGTTGCAAACACAATGGGGCTGTTAAGTTCTGAGATACAGCTACAGAACTGAAGGGATGAAGCAGGGGAATTCAGAAGATCAGGCTAATTCTTTTTGCTTGACCTGTTTCCCTAAGAGCTTAAGTGAAGACACCATCCCTGGAGGTGTTGAACAAACGTGTAGATGTGGTGCTTAGGGA
>NW_010127208.1:1649-13350 GCF_000699245.1 Pterocles gutturalis | reverse complement strand
ATTACATATTATAATATTATATCCTGGCCATTAAAAGCATCGTTTATGTCAGGTTCATGTCTTTGCTTCTTTGAATCTCATGAGATTGTAAATTGACACCCTGGTTGATAGTCCATATGTGATTTTTCTTCTTTTGACAAAGAATGTTTTACAGTTATTAGTACATTTTCCCCAGGCAGCTCAGGTTCCATCTTTTCTTTAGGAGAATTATTATTTTATTCACTCAGAGGCAATGTTAGCATGTCTCATATCAAGTTATAGATAATATCTGGCATTCGTGGGTTTGATGTTAGGTTTCTAAGCACAGTAATGTTGTCGATATTTAAGGAACAGAGGCACCGTAAGGGTCATGTCTTGTGCATCATGGAACACCCTACTAAAGCTGAGTTTTAGTTAAGGTGGGGTCTGAAGTATGGTTTGGATCCAGATTCATCTGTATTATCAAAAGTGTCAGAATCCTTACTAAGTTATTACTTTGGGAACTCTGAAGTGCATAACCATCATAAGCTTCTGTATATGCCAACATGCATCACTAAGACATTTTGAGAAGCAAGGGATAATGTGTCATGGTGCTGTGCTTTCTTTACATACAACATGTAACAAAACAAGCCTTCTTTTCTGCAGTGCCCAAGATTGACTCACCACTTATCAAAGAATAAATCCTGCAAAAAAGCCAATAGTACGTAAAATAAAAGCTAAAACCTCTTAAATTTTTTTTACATCTCTGTTATCAAGCACACATAGAAATAAAAATCATCTATCACAATAATGTCTTTTATAAGCTTACACAGCTGAATTGAGGTTACAGTTCAGATTCAGGACATCAGCAGAACAGTCTAAATTTATCAACAGTGTCACTTTAAGAAGTAACTTGTAAGTGTTAGAATCAAATGTTGCCGTGGCTCATTGCTTCTGGGGAGACCATGGCCTAATGCAATGAAGTAAATGCAAAAACTCCTGCTGACATTATCAGGGTTTGGATCATTCACTAAAGAAAGAAGCCCAACCTAAATTTCTGTCTTTCCACGGGTCTTATTTAACAAGAAGTTTTTTAAAAATAAAGATATTATTAACTTAATTTTGATTAGGCAATTCTGTGTCAATTATTTCTAATTAAGAGGAATTAGTCTTTCCCAAATTAGTATATTTTTGTTTACAAGTCTGTGAACTTAAACAGAATTAATTATCAACCTGGGCACTTATTCAGAAACAGAGTTCAGGGGACACCTCAAATTACTTGTTACATTTTATCTTTTTTCTCATAATTTAATGAGGAATTGGTCAACTTTGAAAAAACTTAGACTAAATTCACAACCTAAACACTGGATACTTATCTACATTATCTGTCTATCTGCATTTCTGAAAATTGGCTTAATGATGAGATATCTGCTACTTTTCCACTTGCGATGGGTTAAGGAAAAAACTACTCCAACTACCCAATAACTTTTCAGAAGCAAACCAAAAGACAGACTAAGCTGCATAAATAATATCAAATGCACTTATATTAATTGCTGATGTTGGACATTGTGTTTGTTTGTTTCCTGAGTTTGTGCTAAAGGGATCATTTCTGAAAAAAAAACCCAAAAAACCAAACAACCTGTAAATATTTATTTTAAGAAAAAGTTCATTGCAATAAATATGCATGCTGTATTACCAGCTTTATCTAAAATGTGTCTTTTTGTGGAAATGCATCTCATGATATGTGTTTCTTGAGTTCTGTGTCTGGAGCCGTTACATCCTTAGGTATTCATATAAAGTATATGTGGAGAACAAAGCTCAGTGTCGCATTGTCATCCGTGAGACAGCAGATAAATTTTCTCAGGAACACTGCTTTTTTTTCAGGTTGTATCTGGAGATGACTGGTGAGTTAAGGATCACAATGTATGTGTGCTGGATGCACCAATATCACGTAGCTGATCTGCAGGTACACAGCAAGTCCAACATCTGAAAACTATTCTGCAATTGTAGAGTGACTTTATATTACATGTACTGTGAAATCAGATATACCAGAGCTGTTCTGCCCAAGTCCTTGCAGTCCCCAGGAGGCTTGTAAAACTGCACAGTGCAAATGTAGAATCCCTGTGTTTTGCAAATACGACGCAGACATGTGGTTACATAGGAATTAGGAATTCTTCAGAAAATTCTTCAGAAAATCAGTGGTTGATTTTAGAACTTTTGACTACAATTGGAGTCCATAATCATAGGACTGCTAAGGACAGACCTGAATTATTTTTCTTAGGAATGGTGTGTGTACACAGAAACTTTGCACTTAAATGTTTGTATACGGAGAATTACTTTTTTTTCTTCCAATTTACAAAAATATCATGTAAGCTTGAACTACAAAATTTTTGTATTTGTTGTTTTCACCGTGGAAGCATACTGGTGCAATTCTGCTGGTGCTCTTCAGTTCTGAAATTTAGCACACTGTTCTTTTCCAGTATCCCATCTATTTGAAGCAAAAATTGCCATTTAGGGCAGATGCTGTGGTATTTTTCTAATATGAGCCAGGGATTAGGATGAGGTACTCAAACTTATTTTCAGTTACAAGATAAATGGGCTTTGAATCGAGTTCCTTGGGCTGCTTCACTAAGCCATTGTTCCATTTACATCCCTTCAGTATGAACAAATATTTCTCTAAAATAAGCGCTTTCTGTTAAATGTCTATGGCAGTCTGCTTGTCAGCTGTAGACACAATTTGGGTCACTGTGTTGGAATTTGAGCATATATGTATATATTGTATGCCACCTCTGACACTATTATGTCATGAATTGAATGCACAAGTGAATAGATGATGACGGTGATTTATTCTGATAAAAGAGACTGAATGACCTGAAGGTAATTCTTTACACTAAGGACACCATATATAATTAAGAACATTTATGAGCTTAGGACCTTTTTCTACACTGCTTTCTGTATTTTCTCAAAAATCTACCCTTAATGACCTCTATCCTAATTGAAAAAATAGAAAGTCCCTATAGATGTTGGTTAAACTAAGTCACCAGTGCATAAGATATACACACAGCATATAACACAGAGAGAGTGAAATTACTGTGCAAGAGTATCAGCTGGTACAAATCAGTGTTACACTGTCAGAGAGGCTGGACAAATACTATTTTTACTTCTATTAAGGAACACTAAAACATAAGAAAAATAAGAGTTACATAAGAAATGTAACTCAAAAAGCCAAATTCTTGTTCAGAATGTTATAAAACTTACATACAGCATGGCATAGCTAACAAGGGCCATAAACAAGCAAAACTGGTGAAGAAAGTAAGTTGTTAAGGCTGCTAGAGCTAAGAGCATATTGTCTCAATACAGTGTTTTCATGAACTCCATTAACTGTAATTATCTTTTCAACTTTCTTTGTAATAATGGCAAACATAGTTGTACACAGCTAAAATTAGAACTATTAATGGAATAGATGTTTCACTAGAAGCTAGATCTTGGATCATTTGAAGGTAATTTTGTGATTTCAGAATGATTCAAGAGAGTACTTTGCTCCATTCTGACACTACCAACATGGCAAAGTGTTCTGAGTCCAAAAGCAGTGCAATGAGCATGCTGAAATTAGATTAAGTCAAATGGATGTCAGGCTGGAATTGAGAGCATTTAGAGATGGAGCATGATATACTTCATTAAAGGCCCATAGCAGCTTGGACTGTAAAGTGCAATATCAATAAAAGCTCCTTTTAAAAAAAAATTATTTTTCCCTTCTTCACAGAAATTCTATCTTTATAACTAGGACTACTTGTTATTTAACCAATTTAAAATTAATTTGATTCTGCCAGATCATACTGGTAGCATTGTCAAAACTATTGTTGAGCTTGCACAGGTTTATGGGAAAATCACACACCGAGGGTCACATACATTTGGATTCCTGCTACACTAGTTGTGGCTAGTTTTCAGTATTTTTGACACTAGATTAAGGGTGGTTAAAGTTTCTCTGGGGTGAATCACAAAATGCAAATCACTTTGCACAATGAAACCTCCGAGAGGAAACATCTGAATTTTTGTAACAAAAATAGTTTCTTAATGTCATATGTAGACATTGTCATGTTTGACCATTGACATTACCTGATCTGGTGAAATGGCAGAGGAAATTGGACTAGATGATCTTTAAAAGGTCCCTTCCACATCAAACAACTCTGTGAGTCTATAGTTTGAGAAGATTAAAGATGGTAAGACCAACACCTGAGATTCTCTGAGATTTCAGGACAGATGCAGTTGTACAAATCTTATTTCTGTTCTCACCAATACTATTTAATTTAGTTCGTTGCCCACATCATGTTTGATCTGCTTTTAATAACTCAGTGACTAGATCTCTGATGTTTTGAGATTTTCATGACACTTTTTCAGATGTAGACTTCCCTTGTACTATCCTAGGGTCTAGTAAGAAAAAATTTGTTCAGAGTAAAATGAAAATGAAACTGTTCTTTTCTTGGACATGAATATTTAGAAGAAAACCTAAACACAACATCAAAGATTTACATTTATTTTCTGTTTTCAAAATAAAGAAATTAGAAATTCATGTACACTTTTTTAGTTCACCAGGCTGGATGCCTTTTTAACCTTGGGAAAGAGATAGGATGCAGATTTCCTTCTTTGGCCTTTTACAACTTATCACTGAACTTGGGTGAACTGCTCTAGGGTGAAAGGACCGAATGGAGTTCATTTAGGGCTTTGTTTGATGAAAGGCAGAAGATTGTGATCAAGAGCATACAGGCTTGGAGTTGGAGGAGAGGTTGACATTTTTATGGAATAATGATGATTAGTAAAACCAGGCTTTTCAAAATTGTCTATGAACAGCTCTGCAGCTAGGACTTACTGGTGTTCACAGATTTATAATCTATGGACAGAAAAAGAGCAGAAACTTTCAGCGCTAAGGTATCTCATTTCAAGAAAACTTTGCCACAGAGTTGAAAAACTTGCACATCCTGAGAGCAGAAGTGAAAGAAGTTTCTCAGTCGTTTTCATTCTTACACTGTTCCCTGAAGAACCTGAAGGCTCAAGAGGTCACATATTAGAAGAACTAGCAACTAGAACAGCAAAAGAATATCTATAGTTTATTCAGACAACACAAGAAGAAGCCCCACAATTGACCATATATAGGAGGAGTCAAGCTTCTGCACATTTTTCTCTCATCATATTTCTTACAGTGTATTTTGGTGACTTTTACTTGTTGCAGAGTCAGAGATACTCAAAGAATCGCATCAAAGCCTGAAGCTAAACGCACTGACAATCTATTTAAAAAGGCTTTCCCAAAAGCTACACAAAGTAATTTCTAGACTGAAGAAACTAGGTAAGACTCTAAGTAGTGGAGACTGTCTCTGAAATTTCTTTATTAAATGAACAATTTAAAGGAAAAAAACAGTCTGTCAGTCTGCAACTGAAGAAAATTAAGTGCATGTCCACATTAGCAAGATATACAATAAGAGGACAGTGTGTGGAACCAGTGCTGAGAACCTCACATCTCTGAAACCTTTTTCTTTTGGAGTGAAGGAAGTTTCTTCAGATTTGTTCTTGCTTGGTCCCATTAATTGAATGTTTATTTGTAGCATGAACGAAATATGTGCACCTCTAGGTCACATCATCTAAGAATCCATCTCTTTGAATCTGAGATCATTGCACTATGTGAGCCAAAGACTAGTAAGTGGAGGGAACTGTGAGATTCACTTTGAAAGTGCACTCCTGAGGACATTAATGTAGTCACACTGTATGTCTCTTTAAATCTGCCTATACAAACAGATAGCTGCACCTGCTGAAAGAGCAGAACATGGGAGAATTGAGAGGAAAGGTGCCAGTAATGCTGAGATGGTTAACATGAAAGGAAAATAAATCACAGAAGTATAGTTTTCAGTCTAACGGGATCATGATAGAGTGATTTTATATTAGAAAGTTTTTACTTGATTTATTTATTTTAAATCAATTTAAAATGCAAATACACGCATACATACATACATACATATATGTATACACACATAACCCCTTCACAGTCAAATACCTTGGCTCAGATCCGTACACTGCATGGCCTAGAAAGAACTTCCTCTTTGGGTACCTCCTTCATGTACTTTATTTTTTCACACTCCTTTCTACAGAGTATCTTACATCTTATTAGGTTCCAGACTATATTTCTGTGATTTCTTGTGATCCAACTGGTTCTTTAGATTCAAAGTGAAACAGCAGTGGGATCTGCAGTGCACTCTAATGCATATATGTTTATTATAGTGTTAAATACCCTGCCTTTAAAAAAATAAAATCCATACTGGGAGAATTACAGTGGGTTTTTTTTAGGGGTGGTGGGGTGTGTGGAGGGGTGTTGGTTAGTGGCTTTTAAAGACAGTAATTTGTAACACATTCCAATAATAGTTTTCAGTAGTGATGTTTATCACTATTCTACTCAGTTCTCAAGAGAATGTACTGGCATTGGCTTTAACAAAGCAGTGTCAGCATTTCTGAGTTTATGTTGAAATGTCACATAATCCTCTCCCTTCCCTCTGCTTTGCTCTTATTCCACTTTCAAAGCATAATCTTATAGGAGGACCTTAGGGACTGAATCATTGCTCAGCATCTAAAATATAAGGCAGAGCAATGAAGATAATGAATGTATATTTTGACAGTATAGGCCAGTTTAGAAGGTCTCAGTTCTTTATGCAGTCTTCCCACATATTGTCATACAGTGTTATGTAGCTATCCTATTACTGATTTGGTTCATCTTCTTTATTATCACTGCAGTGCCACCATCTCGGTTGTAATGCTTACTTAATACTACTACTTATGAGTTTTCAATAAAACCTGTAATAATTTTAGGTTGCCTTCACTTTTCTTCGACTCCTGCATGTTAGACAGGGACAATGATAATAAAACCATAGTTTGAGGGCACCTTGATTTCTGCTTCTCATAAATCTTGAAGACAGAGGATATCCAAAGTAGAGGGTTATAAAATTTTCCATACCTTCTGTGTCTCCCTCAAACATACTAAAAATGCCTCCTATGACATAGTTTGTGCAGAGCCAGCCTCTTCACATGACTCTGAAGACTCAACAAAAGGAGTTTGATATAGTAATCAATGAAATTGAAACCGGGTCAGGAAAATAAGCCCTAACTCTGGAGAAAATCGCTACAGGATCTTTAGCAATCACATGTGTGGAGGATATATAGAAATCCTCAGACATTTAGAATAACATTATTTGTCCATTCCCTAAGCCAACATCTCTTCTATTCTTATTAACCTTTAGAAGAAAACACAGAAAATAATCCTGGGAAAACAATTTCTCCTTTTTCAGTATTAAGAAAATCAATTACATTAACATAACACATCTTTTAAAATGTAATGAAAGATTAATTAAAGAATTAAAAAAAAATAAAATGAGAAAGCTTAAAACTTTTAAAAGTTGCAGTTCTGTTCCAAGGTCTCATACCTCTTTTTAACGCAGTATGTTGGATAGATCACCCTATGAAAAAAAAAGTATTTTGCAGTAACTTGCATAAGAGTTCTGACACTCCGTCTCCAATTTGAAATAGTGAAGCAGCACATCTAAGAAAGGACATTTAATCCGTCAACTAAGTGAAAGTTCAACCATGTAACATCACCACTTCAGTCATTTCCTTTGAACATTAAAACCTTATTTACAAGGAAATATCTGAGCCTTTTCCAAAACATCTCTTTCACTATCCTAGCATGCTAAATTCTTTCAACAACACTCTGTAGTGCTGATATTGACACCTGGCAGGAAAAGGAAGATGAAACACACTGAGGAAACTCTATATTTATGCTAGTGATATTAGAGAACCAAAGCTTGCTTTCATTTTGCATGATGACCTTTCTTTGTCAAAACATTAAATGTTATGGAAGATCACTGAAAAGATGGTCTTTTGGCAGCCTGAAGTCTGGTGTAATGTTTCCTATGTCTGACTTAGGTACTTGAGCATTCTTTTTTACCATGGTGTAGCTGTGCCCATTGTATTTAATGTCTTTTCCTTCCCATTACACTCACTAGGTAGGAAGGCGCTGTTGTATACATTTTAGAAGCAAGAAGCAAAGGCATGGGAAGGGTATGACTACAAAGGATTTAGGTACCTTAGTTGTGACAGATCAGTGTCCATTTTCTTTACCCCTATCTATTAATATCCACTGGCTGGGCTCCCTATACATTGAGTGGATAGACAAAATGGTGGAAAATGCAGATGTCAAGGGGCTAAAAGGTGACAAACCAGCAGATAGGAAATATGTGAGAATACTTTGGATAGATATATCCTGTATTCCTGTTTGTCCTAAATGTTTTCCTTTCGAGACAGCTCTAATGTGTCTCGGAACTCAGAAACAGGAGAAAAAGCAGAAGTACCTCTTGCTAGAGTGTTTCTACAGCAGTTAAGTCTAGGATATTTTTTCCTGAATTTGGGTTTGCTGCCTTTCAATTGCCTGAAATTTTTGTGACACAACTGTAGGGGGCCAGTGTCCCTTACAATCTACTTCTGTCATTCCCAAATTCTGCTGTTGTGACTGATACACTTGCATTAATTAGAAATGGACTTGGATTTGTAATTTTGTTTCCTAAAACTTAGTCGATCTACATACAGAATCATCCTTTCTTTACACTATTAGAAAAAAAAATGTACTAAATTCTAAAGAATAGTATTTCTTGAAACTTGCCAAGATTTTATAACATATGTTGCCCTATAAACACTTCTTCCTCTTTCCTGACTGCTGCCTTTTCTATCCTCATTCTTATACTGAATCTTGACACTTGAGGTTTTGTGCTTTAGACACAACTGCACTGGAGAACATAATCAGTCCTCTAGTCCTTATCATTTTTGGAAGCTGAACTAACTGGAGAGACAGAAAATACGGACAACTGAGTGGAGTAACAGAAAAACAGAATAAAGTCAGCCTCAGTACAAAGCTTGTAATAACACACTGCTGATGCCCTCCCTTCCTGTCATTGCAGTCCATCCTTCTTCCTCTTATCAGACAATAGTTAATGCCTATCACACACCTTGTACGTGGATGGTTTTAAGCCAGCTTCCCACTCCCAATTTTTTATTTCTCTGATATTATGTAACTGTGTTCACTTTATCTTAACATTAAAAGTAATATTTTCCAGCACTGGTGCATTTTCATGTGTCAGAAGACCGGAGTTCAAAAATGGCTCTGCCACTAAGTCAGCACTTGAGTGTGGCATTGTCATTTGCTCTCCTTTACTTTGATTTGCTTATCTGGTCAGTGAGTAGTGGATGTAAAACTGCTACATAAGTAGAAAGTAATATTATTTATTGTCTGTGACATGGGACAACAGATGTGTGTAAGGCATTTACATACATTGAGTCAGGAATTGCTATACATGTATAAAGAGTTGTAGCAACTTCCAATGTAGTACCACTTTAAGGACTCCAAAGTTCAAGCACATACATTCCTTAAGACTTTCTGTAGGCATAGAGTGTAAGTAGAAGAACAGTTAATTGTAAATAGCAGACTTTTTAAAAAAAATGACACTTTGAAACATTCCTGTTGCATCAGTATTTTTGATGTACATGTATTAACTTGAGTGAATAGTTAATTCCATAAGATTGATATGTAAACCACAAATCTTCCTTGTTTGATATCTCAAACTGACCATTAAAGGTTTATCAAATCTTAAAAAGAAAGAAGGACTAGGCAGTTTAGATCCTAAAATTAAAGAGCTTTAAAATATGATAAAATAGATATACATACAGAAACAGTAAATTGGAAAAATATATAGAAATAAATATTGTGGAATAGAATATCTATGGGAAATTAATTTCAAATCTTCATTTACAACTTATGCAAACAGATTGCATGAACATGCTTTGTGACATGAATATGCATTTATAGACTTTTTACTTTGAATCTCAAGTTTGGATGAAACATTCATGGAATGATTTTTAATAAATTTTGGGGAAGCAACTTGTTCTGAGACAATGTGTAGGCAGAAAAGAAGAGAGGAAATATAAAAATAGATTATTTGCTTCTATTGGTTTTTCCAAATCTAATCTTAGATCATTGTAACTACCATAATGACATTTAACAAGACAGGAAGTATCTTCTCATGGTATTAGAATACCATATTAATATTTATGTTTCACTTTTTTCCAATCAGACTTGAAGAAACTTTGAGGAACCTCTCTCCAAAAAAACCTCCAAACCCTCTGTTTTTCTACGTATGATTTACCATCTGTTCTCAGACAGAGCTAAAGAAGAGCTACATTATATATTTATTATATATATTTAACAACCTGACCTTTTCAGATTAATGTCAGAGGTTTGGGCATAAATTTTTGACAGCATAGTGAAGAAAAGACATTAGTACTCCAGAGGCAACGTTGTGTATACGTGCTTTCCAGTACCATGCACAATCAAACATGTGAGGAATGTATAGAAGCAAATGGAATTTTCCCCTATTTATCCTGAAGAAATATAGCCAGTCTGGATTTTGCTTTTTAAACAGAATGCTGTTAAGATCTTAAAAGACAAGAATGTAAGAAAAAAATGCATCAAAGGGGAAAAAAATCTTGTTCATAATCTTTAAAAATGTGAAAGTACAAAGAAGAGTACTGCCTAGCACCGTCAAGAAGCAGTAAAATTATTCTACCTTTAGTTTTAAAACAGTTCATATGTGAAAACTGACATCTTTAAAGAGGGGGAAAATCCTAACAACAACATGTACTCTTTGCTATCTATTACATTGTAAAGAAGGAACGTTAATTACTTTTTTTTCTTTCAATAGCAGGAAAGCCTTAATTTCATCTGCCCTGAAAATATGCCCAGACCACAAGTATTTTAAAGCAAGACAACACCTGCAAGTCAAGCAAGAATGAAACAGAGATGGCCAAAATCTGTAGATTTCCATACTTGGCTCTTTGGTGTGAAATGCATGAGGGCTATTATCAGATCATTCATTGACATCAAAAAGAGGTACTCACAGATCTGCCTTTCACAGACATAATTCCTAATCCTAAATATACTCTGGACAAGAGAAAGATCCTCATTTACTTCAGTGGCAAATTATGTGAGGGCTAAAAATATTATTAAAGTCAGTACAGTTACATCAATGTATTCAAGCAAAGAATTTAAAACTGTTATTTATATACAAAAGCATAACAATGTAAACTGTAATGTACTTACACCTGCCTATTCTATTTCATGTCAAATTTTAAGGACTGCATTTGTTCTACTTCAGAAAAAGAAGAACTGTGTCCTTTAGACCTATTACAAAAATTACTACTGTCAGGAAAATAGGTGGTTTTTAATAGAAAAAAATCTGGTTTGCAGGTTAAGTTTCTGAGTCTTTCTTTTTTATTGTATCCATTCAGAAATAATTATGTTCAGTGTGACAATATACATTTCATACATTTTCTATTTGAAAATTTAAGTGAAAACCATGGTTTTCAAGGACTTTTCTGATTTGTATGAAACAACTAACTTCAGTAAATCTACCTCTGTTTTACTGATGCTGAAAATTCTCTGTCCAGGTTTAACTATGTTGACTTGTTAGAGACGTAGTTAGAGAAATGTGTGATGTTTCAATGTCTTTATAGCTGGATAAATTAAATATAGGGAAAGCAGGTTTTTTCTGCTATTGTTACGTATAGTCACAATTTATGTTACACAGGGTTCAATTTTCAACCTGCCTAACACTGCATTTGGTAAACAAGCATGTGATTTACTCATGCTGTGAGTTTTCAG
>NW_010127208.1:0-1618 GCF_000699245.1 Pterocles gutturalis | reverse complement strand
GCAGGATAGTCATGATTGCCCATGAACTTTTTAGTAAATTCCATTAAATAGATGCTTAAAAATGTTTGGACCTTCATCTCTTACACACTTCGTACTTGCAAGGTTGAAGGTCCTTATCTTATATTTCATATATAGCCTAATATCTCATCGGTATGGTTTTTTTTTTTTTGAATCTTAATAACTATTGCCGGAATTTGGGAAAATTAAAGTAATTTCATAAACTAGGCTAAAAAGAGGAAATTAAGTGGATACCCAGAAAATCTCGTTAGCCTGGAAAACCTGATCTTACTAAATGACTTCTTCAGTTATGTAGGAAAAAATATTTTGTGAAGGATATTCAGAATATCTGAGTCCATATTGTGAAACATCTTGTGAAGTAGCCTCTCCTTTTCTGTTGAAACAGAAGGGAATTAACATCCCACAGCTACAGCTGACTTTAATAAGTACTAAATACTCTCCTCCCTGATTTGCCAGTATGTTACATGGGAAATTTGAAGCCAAGGTCCAAATTGCCTTCGACAAAGTCATATTTCCTTTCCATAAGTTAATTTTAAAAAACATTCTGAAAAGCATAACTTAGGTATTCTACATATGTTATTTATGTCCAGAATTAAAATATCTTTAAATTTTGCTATGAGTTTTCGTCCATATCTGAGTATATACGTGACTAAATATGAAGATCACAGATCAAAGGGCTGTATGAACTTATGCTATAAAATAATATATTGTATACATTAATTATGTAAATGCCTTCCCTAAGACTATTACTTTTCCCTCTTACTTTAAATTACTTTATTTTTCTTTTTGCTCTGTAGGCAATTACCTTTTAAAGCTGATTCATGCACTCCTAATCACAACTTGGGTATTACTCTGTCAGTACCCCTAAGGCAGAGAAAGTTAAAGGTATGCAAAAAAAAATTGGTATTATATGTTGCCAAATATTCATACCTAAACTGGGTTGCACGGGTATTCACAAAAATTGCGACATGACTGTATCTTGGAATGAAAACTGATTGTCACACCCTTTTTTTCTCCCAGTACTTTTGATTCCAGACAGATTTGCCAGGGAAGTGTTTCACTCCAAATGTTTCCTTACTGTGGGTCATGACTAAATAGAACCACAAGACCAGGCTATACCAGAAGCAGAGCTGCCTGACTCTTTGGACTGAATCTCTAAGATTTTTACCTAAAATTTACTAAAATGAATAGCTAAACATTCTTTTGACTGTAGTGGGCTTTGGGAACACTCTTTAAATTCATATTAATAATAACATGGGATACTGTCATTGAGTCCAAAATAAGAAGGTTATTATATCTTATTTTTGGATACTTAAAAAAGAAATTGAGTGGTTAACAATGCTATAGACATATATGTTCTACTGTTTAAAAGACAATAAACTAACCCAACTGTACCTCTGGGAATGCAACACCACAAAAAAAGAAGCCTCAACAAGAATTCAAGAAAGCAGATAGACAAACAGACAAAAGATGATGTTATTAGTTTATAAGGGGAAAAAATGTGTCAAATATTTATAGTGTATCTCTATATAACACGTTTACATATTATACATATGATATAAAATATATACAATGTATCATATATTATATTTTATATTAT
>NW_010127207.1:0-6001 GCF_000699245.1 Pterocles gutturalis | reverse complement strand
GGGCCTGTCCCTGTCCCTGTCCCCGGGCCTGGCTGGGGATGCTGCCCGGGAGGGTCCCCACGGGAGGGGCGTTCTCCCCGTGCGGCTTTGGGAACGGTGCCTCGTTCAGCTGCTCGGGGGCTTTTTTCCAGGCCAGGTATTCTTCCAGCTGAGGGGATGTCCCCGGGGGAAGCAGCAGGAGGGTGGCGGGTGGGCGAGGTGTGGGCTGCACCGGGGGTGTCGCGGGGTCGGTCACGTCCCGTCCCTTGCGGATGGGCTGCGGCGTTGGTCGGAGGGGAGATGAGCAGCGGGGTGACGGGTCGGTGGGTGATAGGGAGGGAAGGAAGGCTGTAGTTCTGTGCTGTTTGTGGAGCTGTTCACAGAGGGAACCAATATCGAGCGTTTCTATTCCCCAGACAAGCGTCACCTCTTAAAATACAGCTTTTTGCGAGAATTTCCTAAACCTCAGAGCACCGACCCTTCTGATTTCCACAATACGACTTACTTTTTTTAATTTTTTTTTTGTCTGTTTGCTTTTTAGATTCCCTCTGAAGGATTCAAAGCGTCTGATTCAGTGGCTCAAGGCTGTTCAGAGAGACAACTGGACTCCCACCAAGTATTCATTTCTTTGCAGCGAGCATTTCACCAAAGACAGTTTTTCTAAGCGGCTGGAAGACCAGCACCGGTTGCTGAAGCCCACTGCTGTCCCTACTATCTTCCAGCTTGTGGAGAAAAAACACGACAACCTGGATTATGTTAGAAGCAGAAGAAAAATAGCAAGCCAGGTGCCACTGCAGGATGGAGAAGACCCAAGGGAAGGAGGCTGTGAGGTAGTTCAGAGGACCTCATCTTCTGTCCAGGACTTCATGGTGATGCAAGGGACGAAAGAGATGGAGGAGGCGAGTTTGCAGGCAGAAATCGGATTGATGTCCGAGGAGGAGGAGAACCTCCACAGCCAGCTGGAAAGCCCTCGGAGAAGGACGTTAGGTGATAATTTGGTCGCAAAGCCTGGACCTCAGAAAAAATCTGAGAGATCTCCTGTGGAGGACTGTCCTAAAGCCACCTGGACAGGGAGCTGGGTAGCAGACAGAAGTGGTGTGTCAGTCGACGACTTCACGCCTCCTGCCTCTGGTGCTTGCAAGTTCATCGGTTCCCTTCATTCTTACAGCTTTTCCTCCAAGCATGCCAGAGAGAGGCCATCTTTCCCAAAAGAGCAGCTAGAAAGGAAAAGGCCAAAGAGAGATGTGGAACCCAGCTGCAGCAGCCATCTTATGGGACATGACAAGGCTGTAGCGGAAGGCTCCTCTACTTCATCCCTCACTGCGACCCCTCAGAAACCTTCCCAGGGTTTGTCAGCATCCCCAGCAGATCTCACCCCTCAGCCTGCTGCTGAGGCTGTGGAGGGGCAGAAGGGTGACACAGATGCCAACCCCATGTCAATCAACGAGGTCATCATGTCGGCCTCGGGAGCTTGCAAGCTCATCGACTCCCTCCACTCGTACTGTTTCTCCTCCAGGCAGAGCAAAAGTCAGGTGTGCTGCTTGCGGGAGCAGGTAGAAAAGAAGAACGGAGAGTTGAAACTTTTGAGGCAGAGGATCAGTCGCTCTGACAGTCAAGTCAGGAAGCTGAAGGAGAAGCTAGATGAGCTGAAGAGGATCAGTTTCCCTTACTTGAACAGCCTGCTATCCCAGGACTGTGGTCAGTATTCCCAGTGGCTTTGCTTTGAGGCAGAATTCACCTTTTTCTTAGCAATAAGAGGCTGTTTAAGTTAGAGGTTGTAAAGACGGGATGAGTAAAAGATATGAGAAAGGTTCGTTTTTGGAAGGAGAAGCAGTAGCTTGTGCTAGATCAACAGACAGAGGTGAAAGAATTGGGCTTTTTTGGGCACATGCACTATTTCTTCTATCTCAGAAGTTTCCGAGGCGCTTCCTGGTGCGGAATGGGAGGTTAGGTCATGGTGTTGCAGACAACTCTCATGATTAATTTTTTTTTCTTCCTGGATTATTTTAACCATGATTAATTTTTTTTTCTTCCTGGATTATTTTAACTTGTTTGTGGCTTTGTAGCACATGTTTGAATTTGCCTTCCTTTGGAGTGCGCCTGTGGAGTTTTTTGGTGTGTTAATGAGCTGTCATGGGGAGCAGGTGTCTGGGAAAGTCGGTGTACTCTTCTCCTGTGATCTAAGAAGTACTTCTGATCTTTGATTTCATATACTGCACTCAGTACTCTGGATATATGAAATCTAAGTGAGGTGGTGGGTATAAAATATGACAATGTCATGATACCCAGTGAGGTCACTTTTTGTAACCAAGTGTCTGTGTTTGGTTTGATCGTCTCCTCCCTCAGAAGGCAGGAGAAGTCAGGAAACGGATAATAAAGTGGGAACAGATGGAGAATGACTGCTCTATCAATTAAAAAAAAAATTTTGAGACACCTGAAAACATAGGGGAACTCAGTGAGGGACGAGGTCGTGTGAAAAGGTTCTTGTGGAGAAGTCGAGTTGGGTCATAACCCTTGCTCTTGAAAGAAAAAGAGTGCTTTAATATGCAGCTGATAAAACTTTTGCACAATGACGGTAGTTTTAAGATGCAGTTTGGGAGAAGAGTTTAGGAGCATCTGATGATGTTTGGTGTTTGTGTGGCTGCTGAGAAAACGTTGGCTTGCCTTGTGAAGGGTGCGTGCCTTGGGGCTTGCTTGGAGAAGGCATCACCCATGGATGGTTAGGTATCTCCCGATGGTAGTTCTTGCATCTCTTCGTCTTTAGAAGAAACCTCTAAAGCCATGTAGAATTAGACATGGTCAGAAGCGTTACACTGGCGTAGGCAGACGCGTTCTCCAGGCTGTTACAGCACGGCCTCCTTCCTCGCTCAAGCGGAAGAAAATAAACCCTGACAAAATTCGTGAAGGTTGATCCCAATGCTACTTTTCCCATGTGTTTTTAATTTTCCAAAGTATGGGAAAACTCATGCTTTGATTGGGGCATGATCAAATTTCCCCCCCCTCCATGGGAAATCAGCATAGTCTTATTTGTACCTTCTGGTCTGTATTTTTGAATTGTTTTGGTGTCAAACTAAAGAAAATAACTGAATACAATTTTAGGGTTCCATAATTGTAATTCATATATATGTGTGTGCATATATATATATATGAATGAAAAAAGGGTGTCTAGCTTTGTTGGAATACCTTCAAAGAGATACTAATTGCAAAAAGAGCTGCAAAACATGCTGAAGGATGTAAGCACTAGGATTTTTCTTGTCTTTCCTGAGGTGGATGTTCTTATACAGATGCCTTTGAGAATGTGAGAAATGTCATCTATAAGAACATAAGAATTACATATTCTGTTTTCTAAGAGAAAATGTAATTTTTTTAACAAATTGACCAACTTGTTACCTGTTCTGCCGTCTCTTACCAACAAAGCTAGAGATCAATATGTGAAACGCACCATTTCAGTGGTTGTACCTCGGTGCCACGGGAAGTTCTTAGGGAACCCTTTGGCTTGTGACTTTTTTAAAGGGTTTGTTGTTGGCTGCCTGGCTTTTTTTTTTTTTTTTTAAGCTTAATCTTGGTGCTCTTCTGCCTTGTATTGCTTTTTGTGTGCTCATAGTAATAGTTCATGACAGTCAAAATACCTGATGGAGTGCGGCTGGCTTCTGCTGGGCAGAGTCTGTGCACAGACAGTTTTACTGTAATACAAAGATGAATTGAAGAAAGGCTTTTTGGTATTTGTAAAAATACAGTCAGGTAACATATGAGGTTAATAATAATTATAGTCGCTGTTAGTAGCTGCATTTCGGTTGTCCTAAATCAGCTGATGTGTAGTTGAGGTGATGTTCTTAGCTGTGAACTTGAGCCTGCGTATTTTTTTCTTCTAAAGGCTGTGCCTTGGGGACGGGGAGGGTAAGTAAAGTGACTGGCTGGACTGACCATGCAGGTTGTTACGTGTCTGCACCCCTACTCCATGTGCTGCGGGACCTCTCTTCGCTGCTGCCTGACCTTCAGCCACTTCCACAAAATTGCAAGCAGAAAAATGAGCTTTAGGCCAGCAGCCATTAAGCAGATCTTCATTTTGGTACTGATATTTATGTCCCATGAGACAAGGGAATTTCTGCTGGCTGTATCCAAAGTACAACCGGCTGGAAAGAGCAGATTTCTGCAAACCTGCTGCACAGGCAGTCCCTGCCAGCCACACTTGAGGACCGGTGACTCAGTCTGGGTGCGTTTGGCTCGCAGCGTGCTCACAGTGCTGTGATGTGCTCAAGTGGTGTTTCCCAACCTCTCTTAACCGGAGGATCAACTAACTGGTTTTAGGAGAATCCCTGAGCTGTTTTCTGCACAGCTGGCACAGTGACCTTTTGAATCTGCGTGCTCGTTTGGTAGGAAAATGTTTCCTTCTGTTTCATGGGCCGCTTCTGGGGTCCGTGGACCAAAGGTTGAGGAATGCTGCCAGCGGAGGAGCGCAGTTGCGCACAGTGCACCAGGCAGAACCAGGTTAGGTGTGTCTTCTGGAGAACAGCAGGATGCACTGGGAGAAACTGGGAGTGCCAGCAAGCAAATATGGATCCAGTGTCTTGGGGAAGGGGAGACTATTCTAACAGCACTGTCCTCTGGGACACAAATACTCTCTGACCGTCTTGTTCTGCATCTCACTCACCCAGTGCTAGCACAGACAGGAGATCGGAGATGCTCCTTTCACGAGATCACCTCGTCTTAATATGCTCAGGTTTGGTCCTTTTGTAAAACTACATCTCCCAGCAGGCTCTGGGATAACTGTCTTACCTAATCATGAGATCACTTCCCTTATAGCCATCTTATCAACCCTGCGCGAAACACTTTCTGGGGAGCAAAGGTGGTTAGAGAGCTAGATCAAGCAATAGAAAAATAACTCTGCAAGCTATGGCTGGCAATGGAGCAAACGCAGGTATGATTCAATGGGGTTGGAATGTCTGCAGAGAGGTAAAGCTGTTACAATGCAGTGGTTTGAGCATTCGTGGAGCCTCTTCCACACTGCCTGTCTGCTTTTGTGAAGGTCATATTAAAGGCAAGAGAGTTTGCGAAACAAGTCCACGTGAAAAATAGTTGGAATTTTGCTCGGAATCCGTAGGAAATCATATTTCCTTCTAGCTTAGGTTTGTCTTTAAATATTTGTACAAAGCCAGCACAGAAATTGGGTCATTTATCATACTTTTTACATGTGAATGAAGCATAGTTGGTGACCTTGGGGGACAAGCAGGAGGACTTGAACGTTAAATGTCTGATTTTGTGCCGAGATGGAGTCCTGATGCCTGGTCTGCAGGGCCTGAGATGGTGTTTCCCATCAAGGTGGCAACAGGTTTTCATTCATGTTGCAGAATACAAATAGCAAAATCATGTTCCTCAGTGGCAGTGAGAAGTGACGTGGGGTTGTGCAAGGGTGCGAGATGCTGTACTGTCATCCACCTGAGCAGGACTCGAACAGAAATGGGTCCCTGTCCAGCTTAGCTTGGAAATTAAATGTTTATAATGGATCGCAGAGGTGTGCCGTCAGAAAAATTGCCTCTACCAGGGCAGGCGCTACTAACCTGGAAGCTGCACGTTGACTTGGAACTAGATTTTGGAAGGAAAATGCCTTTATTCTGTGATGGCAGGTGCTGCTTGTGATTTTGGGTTTGTGTTGGTTTTCTGCCGTGTCTGGGGTGGGAACAGCCAGGGTAGAAGGCTGGTCAGTAGAATAGGGGCGTGATACAAAGAGCAAGGGAGCTATAAAGTAAGCTAAGAGCAAGATAAGGAGCAGGAATATGTGTGTATAGGTTAAAGAGCGCGGCCGAATCCATGACAGAAGGCGTCATGAGAGAGGCTAGATGAGACTGCACGGCGCCTATGACATGAGCACGTGGGAGGGGAGCTGCCTCGTCCTCCGCACGGGAGCAGCCAGCATCCACACACCGACCTGACACGCAGCAGGTTTGGGACTTGGTTGATCAAGGAGATGGCTCTTTTACCTCCCCGTTGGAGAGAAGGGCAGTTGGAAGGGGGGAAACAAGAG
>NW_010127206.1:0-14701 GCF_000699245.1 Pterocles gutturalis | reverse complement strand
GCTGTCTTCGTGCTGGTGCATGCCTGCCTCCCTCTTGTGCCTCTCTGTGGTGTGAGTGACGAGGCCCTGTGGATTCATCAGGAATGACGGGCGCAAATGCCTTCCCCTGTGACATCCCGGGGCTCTCTGTCCTCTGGAAAAAAAGGATCACCTCCTGTGTGCTGATTGTAGCTTGGGACATGTAGAAAAGCAAGAAGATGAGCACAGTCTGATGGAATGGACTTGTGTTGAAGGATAGGGTCGATGCTGCTGCATAGTGACACTTGGGAAGGGGATGCAAATCTCCTTGAGAGGAGCCAGCACATGGTGGCTGTGGTCTGTGGATTTTCTCACTCATCCCGAATGGAGCCTTTCCCATGGGTTCCATCTTCTGGACATTGAACACATTGGTGTGTGCTCTGCGTGGGAGGGAGGTCCAACAAGTAGCCCTGCTTCATGCAGAAGGAATTCCAGATGATGACTTGCTTGTAAGGACACTTTTCATAATAGACATAGCTCCCTATGTCATTTTGATCCATTCCCTGTATACCTCTTCCGACATGTAGCCTGAGTAGCAAAACCAGCTTCCTTACTATAATGAGCCAGTTGTCCCCTATGAGATATTTCTGTGGTTGGCTAGGTAGTGTAATTCTCTTAACTGATTTCCAGAGTGGGTGCAGACAGCTTTCATAGCCAGTGAGATTATCATCTTGTTGCTCTTCATCTGCACTTATCAATGTTGGGATGGGATGCACATGTGGATGAAAGTCAACAGGGGAGGGCAGTTCAGACTAGCATCTTCTGGCATTTAGAGTGGAATTCAGCTTCACTGACTTGGACCTCTAAAGATGGTACATTGGATTTAAACACCATTCCCCTAATGACAGGCATCTGAGATGCTTCAGGGGAGCCTTCCAGAGTGCCTGTTTCTTTCAGGGCCTAAAGAAGGAACAGTCAGGTATCTGGTTCCATTTCAGACACCTACATTTTAAAAGCCTAAGGGCAGATAAATTCCACTTCTGGTGGTAGAAATTGTACATTATTTGCTAACATTGACGATAATACAAGAGCACCTCCTAAATGCTTGTATAATGTGAAGGGTATTCTACCTACAGGGAAAATGTGGGGAAGGCTGAAGAGGTGTGAGGGTGTGTCAATATACGGTCAGGCATATATATGGTGCACATATAGTCATACAACTAGAATTGTGTTATTCAACAGAGCTGACCCAAACTTTGTGAGTGTTAAGAACTCTTGAGATCAGCATGGGTGATGGAACACCTCAGAGGGGATGGGGCCTGGGCAATTGGCTGTGGGAAACCAAGAGAAGAGAGCACAGAGGTGCTGGCCAGAGAGGGGCCAAATACCAGTAGACAGCTAGCCCCCATCTTCACTCATCTTGGAAGTCCAGTCTGCTGGGTTGGGTTAATGGCAGTGCTGTCAGAGTGCTGAAAAGAATTGTGCTGTAGAGATTGACAGAAGCTAACTGCCTGAGGAGTGGAGTGTGCACTAGCATATAGCTAGGTCCTGTTCATCCAACCCATCCATCCTGCTGCAGTTGTCTTTCTGGCTTGCAGAAGTCATCCCTAATGTCCCAGTTGCTTGTTTGCAGCATTTGTAATAGCTGAGGTATTGGTGATGGTGACAGGCAAGTTGTTGGGAGACTTTTCCAATTGGCTTGATCTGTATGGTGGCCATTTGTATATGACTGCTGTAGTGAAGGGTTTCCACATCTTAAAATGCCAGACAAGTGCTTCATATTCCTAGGTTCACTGCCATTCATTGGTAAGACTCCCCAGAAGCACCTCAGGCTGTCATTCACGAGACACCTCTGGTGCCTTCCTAGAAGAAAAAAAAAGAATATGACATCTTTATTTCCTTTCTCCCTGCATTATGGGATCACCATTCCCCTTTCATACCACTGCCTCCCTACTCTCATGTGGATGACTGTCATTACTGCATATCTCCAGAATGCGGGGAGCAGCATCCTATGAGGTCTAGACTAACAGTGCTCCGCAAATTGCTTGTAGGAAGCACCCACTAGCCCCGTATTCCCATTCAAGTCTTATGCACAGTTAAATTGCTCTTCTTGTTTGCAGTGCGTAAGCAAGAGATCATTAAGATAACAGAGCAGCTGATAGAAGCCATCAACAATGGAGACTTTGAGGCTTATACGTAAGTACAGATGTCTTCTGACAGGTTGTTTATCAGGTTGTGTGCAAGTGATGTTCTGGCTCCTGGGTATGAGGAGCTGTCATGCAGTCAGGTATGGTAAAAAGTCTTAGGCTTTTTAGCGGCCATCAGTTAGGAGTAGGGCTATGGTAGAGCTCTCTAAATGAACATCAAGTAGAAATCAGGTACCAAACAGCAACAGGAGTGACAAAAGGAAAATGTCCTGGCTTTGTAAGAAAAGTAAGAGGGAGGGCAGTGAGATGGGCAGAAAGAATAAAAGAAAAGCCAGAAACCTAGAAGCTTGTTTTATGTGAAATGCCAACTAGCACCAACTCTGTGTTGTTGCAGTAGGACTGAGTCCTCCAGGACCTTACTACTTGGAGTAGGGAAATAGTTAGGTGGACACAGAGTGTGAGTCAAATGCTGTACCAGTGATTCATTGTGTAAATAGCCCTTGGGCTTAAATGCAGACTCTAAGGCTGTGGTGCTTTTCTTTGCAGAAAAATCTGTGATCCTGGCTTGACCTCATTCGAACCTGAAGCACTGGGGAACCTGGTTGAAGGAATGGATTTCCATAAGTTTTACTTTGATAACTGTGAGTGGGTAGATTTGGTAACGCCAACAGCTTTCTCTCTAATCTTCCTTTATGCTGCATTTTGGGCGGAAAATTGCCCTTGTTTTAACTGTCTACCAGAACCAGCAAGAACTTGATTGTGCATGGTTTATGATGCATTCGTAAAAGCCAGCATGCTTTCTCTCAAAAGCCTTTTTCAGCAACAATTTCAATTCTAACCCCCAGATCCCTTCACTGTAGGCATACGATTTGCCTGGTGCAAATATTTGGTAAGCATGGACTGCAGGAGCTTTAAAAGTTTGAGGCACCGGATTTCCTACTGACATGGGAATGAAAAAAATTAGTGTATTTTGATGGAAACAACCTGTATGTTTGGGGTAGACATGGTGAGTGGCCAGACATAAAGATAGTTATGCACAAATCAGTCATGCCTTCGCTTTGAGTTTTCCCTGGATGGTTTCAGATCTCTTAACACCTAATGAACCCATTACGTGGATAGAAGGGTCACCTTGTCAGCCTGGGACAGGAAAAAGAGTTGGGAGAAATGCTACCATTTATACTAGCTTCCCTTCCTGGATGTCTCCACAGGATGAGATAACTGAAATTTAAATCCTGAGCTGTTCAATTTGTTTTATTTTGGGGGTTAGGTCAAGGTCCTTAGTATAGGCAATTCCTAGTGCTCTAAGTATGCAGAGACTCCATCTCGCTTAAAAGCCTGCTGGAGTGATTTTTACAGTTCTCTGAGGCTTGTTCATATTTAATGCAGGCCCAGCTTAAAGAGTTCCTGATTATTGACTCTTTTGCAACAATATTCTGTAATTAAAAGATCTTTTCTTGTAACTGAAGAAACAGCAGCACTGAGGTTGAAAAAGAGGCAAGTGTACTTTGCAGAAGTGGGAGCAAAGGGGCCAAGGGATTCTAGGCAATAATAAGTGCGCCATTTCTAAGAAGAACAGGTGATAGGGGAAAGAATTGCTTGGATTTTGCCTGGAAAATTGCAGGAGCAGTTTTTATTGTATCCCAGAATCCAGTGGAAGGTGAGCAGAATACAAAAGAGGTTGGAGGATGGAGGGGGCTATTCCCTCTTAGTAGTAAAATTAAGCTGATGGTTTTGCATGTTTTGCCAGTACTGTCGAAGAACAGCAAGCCAATACACACCACCATCCTGAACCCCCATGTCCATGTAATTGGTGAAGATGCTGCCTGCATCGCGTACATCCGCCTGACACAGTACATCGATGGCCAAGGCCGGCCCCGCACCACGCAGTCTGAAGAGACCCGCGTCTGGCACCGCCGAGATGGCAAGTGGCTGAATGTCCACTACCACTGCTCTGGAGCTCCTGCAGCACCTCTCCAGTGAGGATCAAATACGGGTACGGACTGTCAGGGAAGGAGTATAACATGCACGCAGCTAAGGCTGCTGTATGTGGGAATTCAGTATTCAAGGCTGTTTAGCTGTCTCTGAGAGAACCATTTTTAGTTGTCTGCAGGATAAAAACTTCGGCTGATCAGTTGGTGTTCCTTTTTCTAAGCCCTGTCCCCTGGACTAAGTAGGATTATCTGCCTCGTCTGACAAACTGGAGTCATGTGCCAGACAGTTGTTCCTGATCATAGCTACCCTTGTAGCAGCAGTGCTTCCTCCCAGGTACTCAGCTCTGTGCTCAGAGTGTTAATCCAGAGCAGAGAGGAAGAGTGTCTCACTCTGTGCACAGGTTTGCTGTTTCCCAGCTGTCAGGGATCTACCTTTACATGCTGATGATTTCAGATAACTTTTTTGATGAGAACGTCATATTCTAGAGGGGTTATTGTGAAGTCTATACAGAACAATTTCTGTGACATAAGGGTAAAGATTTATTCATATAAATTTTACTACTGATTTTCGGATTAGCAGAAGATATTTAGTGTACAATGTTGAGAAAACTCAGAGAGAAAAAAAAATCTAAACAAATAATAATATCAGAGGATTTAAAATATGCCTCAATTAGCTTGCCACAATTCAGCACTGGAGACTTTGATTATAAAATTTGACATGAAGAAACAAGTGTTCCATCCTCCTGCAGGACAGCAGATCCATTTACTTCTGCAGCAGTTAGGCATTCTTGTTTATTGCCTTACTGCTTTCTTTTAGTTAGATGTACAAAGTCTTTCTGCCTCCTTTTGCTTTATGCTGAAGTGTATGTCACATTCATTTTAAAGATCTAAGTTTCCTAATCATAGGACCTTTTTACTGAAGATTTTCTATTTAAGAGCAAACACAAAAAAACATCTATACACGGGAGACAAGCTTTTTTAAATGTGGTCCTTTGAGGATGAGGCACTCAAGTGTAGTTACTGTTTGAGTCCGAGTCTTGTATACTACTTGGGGCTAAGCCAAGAGCAGTTGTGTTATGAGGGATTCAACCCTACTGAAGGCAATGGAAAGGAATGTGAACTATCGCAAGCAAACTGCAGAGGTCACAGATGGAATTTAAAAAGCAGAAGCCAGTTGGAGGCACCAGAGCAGGGAATCTTTCAAGAGAGCTGGACAATCAGCTGAATTTCCAGGGAGTAAGGCAATGAGAAGGATAAAGCCTTTGCAGGGAAAGAAAAAATAACTTACCTCCATGAGTTTTCATCACAGAGATATTGAGGGAGACTCCTGTCCTGGATTTAGCCCAAAAAAGATGCAGAAGAAATTGTTAAATTAAAGATCGATATGGCTCAGTGGCTATGCCTAGCAGTGCTGAGGAAGCTTAGGAATGGAGAGTCTTAGGTGCTACAGAAGAGGTATGTTTCATTGACTTGGATGCTGAAATGTTGCACCTCCTCCAAAATTATGTGCTGGAAGGTTTCTGAAAACTGCAGAGCAGAAGCCATTTCCAAACCACAACATGTTGGTTAAAACAATATTTTTAAAAAACCCTATAAACTAAACTGAAGTTGAAATATTTGCATGCATTTCTGGGTTCTGAAGGAGGTGTAACCACGTGCAATTAAGAGTGGGGTCAGCATGGGCAGCCCCCATCTGAACACACTGAATCATTTTGGAGTAGAGTTGGCCCATGTGCAGTGAAGGGTAAGTATGAAGAAGGAATGAGATGAGTAAGAATGCTTAAATAGAAATCAGGGGTTTGTTTTCACCTGGGAGGCAGAATTCAGTTTTGGGTAAGTCATCCTAAAAGGAAACTGCAGCCGTAAAGGAAGTTTGAGGTCAATCAGAGGACTTCCGTGTAAGGAGAGAGGAGGAACTGAGAAGGGACAAGACTAATAAGAGAGTAAGAGAGTTTGTGACAAAGATTTGCAAACTAAGAAATGGTAGAAAGAAGATTTTGGCTGCACTTTCATGGCAGGACAATGCTAAACAAACATGAAAAAAACCCAAAGTTGAAACTGATCAAAATAAATCCAGTAATTTGACACAAGAAGATTAGCCAAGAGGAGCTTTTGCTAAAAGCAGTCACTAGGGCTACAATTTAGCAAAACTGCAGGAAAGCTCATATGTTTCTTTAACTGCTAAGAACATTCAGAGACAAAATTACTGAAGACTTAAAAAAAAAAAAAAAAAAAAGGATTTTTCAGTTCAAGGCAAAAGCCAGTTGAAAGTGAGGCAGAAACTGTTCCTTAGAACCAGAGCCTTTGATCACCCCTTGAGAAACTTCTTCAATTTCTGGGACATGTCACTATTAGATAGTGGGCCCAGGTGTCCTCCAATGGAGCAAGTAGTTAATTTTAGCAAGTAGTTCATTTTCATTGCCACACTCAGCCACCTGGAAGGGAAAGCGTGTGCCTCTTGCCTTCAGGGCTCTCCTCATGAGCCCTAGTCAGTGTTGTGTTAGGAAGGGTTTCTGCCTGCACCAAATAATTAGCCTGTAGAAAATGTGTTTTATTAATTGTGTACAGCTAATGTTTGGCTTTATTTCCTTCCATCTTCCATCCTGTTCTCCCCTGTCCTTTCTGGGTGGACACTACCTCTTCCTAACTGCAGCAACCTGTGGAGATACTCAGCTGGAGGGTAATATCTTCTCAGCAAGCAGCTCTGGAGTGCCTGAGTGACAGCAACGGTCATGTCTGTTTTGACGTTAAAAAAATAAATACAAATTACAAACAGGCAGCAGCCAAATGCACGAAACCCTGCATGCATCTGATGCTCCAGGCGCTGCCTTTCTGTTGTTTCCCATGGATCCATCGTGTCTGTTTCTGCTGTATGAAGGTGTTTTTTAAATCTTAAAAAAAAAAGACATGTTGTTTGTATAAAATAATAAAAAACAGGAATAATGCTAAATAAATGACAGATTATCCAACATGCCCCTTCCCCCAGGGCTAAGAAAACGGCAGCAGCTGGAACATCTTTCAGAAATGAAGTGAGGGGGAAAGCAAAAGTGAAGGAGAGAGAAAGAGAGAGGGAGAGCAAATAAGGAGGCAGCTTGAGCAGCGGATGGCTAAACTGTGCTCCACAAAGCCATGGTGGAAGTTAACATCGCATTCAGGCTGTGCTGCAACTTCAGTCAGTGAGAGGTGGCGAGGAGACCCCAGAGGAGCCAGTGTGAAGACTGGGGTTCAAGAGAGAGGAGGCACTTCTCTTCCTGTTGCCTGGCAGACTGACTTCAGCCTGAGTTTCTTCTTCGATTTCTGCACAGCAAGAACGCTATGGAAAGCTGGTTGCTCAGCTGCTGGATCCCAAAATAGACCTTTATTTTTTTTTTTTAAGAAAAAAAAACCAAACCAAGATGGGATGTTGATTTAAAACTAAAGGTGGAAGTAGGGATTAAAAAAATGGGTTTAAGTGAATATAACTTAAATGGAAGCTTGCTCTTCAGAGATACTGGTTTTAGAAACAGCCACTACCTGGCCAAACATGGAGGTTTGAAGCCAGCTTATTTAATTTAACAAAACAGAAAAAAGCATTGCATTAAGAGCAGAGATTTTAGAGGAAGAATGTACATGTATGGGATTTTCTTTTTTTTTTTTTTTTTTTTCCTTTCTAGTAGCATAGTTGGGATCCACAGTGCTGCAGAACACATGTTCCTTTAGGAAGCAAACAAAAAACTTAGTGATATATTCTTCATGAAGACTTGCACATACACTCCTATATGAGGCATAAATAGCGTGTGTTTTTTATACTGAAATATATGCACCCATAGAATTAAAGGGGTTACCTGGCCTCCTGTTTGATTTGTTTGGTCTCCGAGTAAAATAGCAGGGGGAGCCAGCAGCCCCAGCCAGGTGCTTCTCCTCACCACTAACCCATCTGATGTTTGTAAGTGTCATGTTTCCTAGTGTTTATTTGGATAATTTTTCTATTTTTTACAGTGATGTTGTAACACAGAAAACTATCAGATCAGAACCTAAAAAACTAGCCGAAGGACTCCAGGCCACCTTCCTGTGTTACCTCTGGGTGTTAGAGGATACCTCATGAAGCAGAGGGGAAAGGGAATTAGCACATGTGATCTGGTGTTTGTCCTTTGGGCCAATTCATCTTCCTTTCTTTTCTTTGCTGGAAAAGGAGTCCATTTCCTTTATTCATCGGGTGGGGAATGTGGAAGTGTTGGCTGACATTACCAAGGAGGGAGTCTAGCCCCAACAAGAAAATGGCCTTTCTGGCGAATCCAATAGGATTCATCTTGACCAAGAGAAGGTATCACTTGCAGAAGTTGGGATGGGCTTTTACCTGAATTTCTGTCTACCCCTAATAATTTTTTGGATCTTTGAGGGAGTTAAAGTGATTTCATTGACAGACTACTAAGTGTGAGGCAACTGCTTTGCAGACTACAGAAGAGAAGAAAGCCAGTTTGGAATTTTAATCGTTATTTAACAGAATGCAGAAAATGCTGTTGCACAAACAGGAGCTGTCTCTTTGCAACAGATAGCTCTCTGCTCCCTTTGCTAGGGAGGCGCTGTCCCACACCAGGATTAGATGAGCTAACCCCTGATGAAGGAAAAGACCATCCACATTTCCCAGGTTTGTCTGAGAAAATACCCTTTTCTTCCTCCCACCACCACACCAGGGAGGACTGTGGGGATTGAACCCATGGGGGCAAACACTAGATTTTATTATTTCAAAACATTTTTAAGACAGCACTAAGCCAGAGAGTGGAGTGAAAAAGCGAAAAGCCTTGATATTTTATTCAGATATTTTTTTAAAGCCACAAAGAGAGAGCAAACAGGAGATTACAATTATGGCATTTAAAAATGATAAATACAAGACATTATGCATGCCTTCTTTAAGTCTGATATTCCTTGTCTCTTTACCTGATGATTATTAATAATTAAAAAGAAAACCCTCGGTATTAAGTATCTGCATCTTTCAGAGAAAATTTAAAAAGAACAGAACTTGGATTTTTTTGTTTTGCACAGTCTTGGAGACAAACTCTCTTTTGAGTTTTTTTGTTTGTTTTGTTTCCTTTTAAGTTAATGAGAACCTTAGCTTGGTATGGCCATTATCAAACACAGCTGTACACCTTTAGCATTCTTAATGTTCTCTTATGGGGCTAATATAAGCATCTATATAATATATATTATAAATATCACATTTTAAACAGGAAATGGAAGGCATTTGATGCAGAATTTTTGCATGATATAGAAATAATTAAAGTTAGCTAGTGTTTGTTTGAATGTTGGTAGAACCTTCATAGCTTTGTTACAATGAAACCTTGAACTGAAGATATTTAATAAAATAACATTTAAACAGTGCAAAGTTTTAAGTGTCACATTTTTCTCTTCAACCATGGGACAATGTGGAATTGACACATCTGGGAACCTGCAGGGGAGTTTTTTTGTGTCAGTAAATCATGTGATTTTAAAATGCCATATTTAAAAAGGAAAAAAGGTAAGTGATACCATATGTAAAACAAAACAAAAAAAACAGTGTTAATAAAAACAAAGGGACAACAGAACCTGTTAAAATAACATTTATGGCATTTCCCTGACAGACCAGGGGATAATAGAGACATGTTGCTTCTGTTCCTGATAGCCTAACCTTTGCCAAGCCTATGCTCTTACTTTTCTTAGTCTTTGTTTTCCTCACCAATATTTCAGACTCCTTGTTCGAGAAGCCGTTAGGTTTGCCTGATGTAAACATGCTGGTGGCAGCTCTTAAATTTGTGAGATAGTGTATTTTGTGTCCTAGATGGGATGCTCCTGTGGAGGCACAGATCAAACCACTCACCTGTACAAATTTGCCTGGTCTAGCAGCATAAGCATGACTTCCCAACAGAAGCTAGAAGTTGGTTGGATGTAGCCTGTTTTGTTTCTATACTGCCTCTTGTTATTAGCATTTCATTTATGCTGCCCTGGATAGATTTTGTGCCACTCAGGCCTTCGCTGCTTTGGCATTTTTCTTTTTATTTCCCACCTCGTACCGTTCACACTGCTCTCTCAGGGGCAGGCGGCCAGCAGTGATCCTGCAGCGGAGCCTGGGGGGCTCTAGCTGCCATTTGTGCCCCGGGTTTGGCAGGCTTGGCTGGCCCCCCCTCCCCTGAGCTCTTCCCCAGTGCAGCTGGGAGGGGGTGGTGTTGCCTTATCACCCAGAGAGAGTTCAGCGTGCTTAATCCCCTTTAACTGCAGCAATTACCTAGTAAATAGGTGTCAGTTGCTGCTCCTTAAAGAGATTATTGCTTTTGCTGCCTGATGAAACAGGCGGAAAATTGTCCTTCGTGTTTAAAGGGAAAAGGTAAGAGTTTTTTACAGCCCACTTCACTGAGACTGAAGACAATCTGTTCATGGCCAGGAGAGAGAGTGCCTGCCATTACGGTAGCAAAGAGAGGTTCTGCGACCATCCAAGGCAGCATCATTCATCAGGTAATGTCTCTCCTGAAGCAGTTAATCATATCTTAATGATCTTGGAAGAGATGTTGCGGTATGATCTGATATGCACTAAGAAGATACCCATAAAGTTAGTGATGATTTCACATGTTCTTAGTAGCTCTTTTAACCAGGATAAGAGTAATTTAAACACTTACAGAAAGCACAATAGTCAGACTAATGCTTACCTCAAGAATACTTATGCAGCATATATATGAGGGTATTCAGAGGGTTCCTGTGTATGTGTGTGATTTAAGTACGTTTTTAAATGTGATGGTGTTCCATTTAAGCTGTACTGTATGTGCCTTTACCAATTGCAAGTGCTCCACTAGTCAGTCATGGGCAGGGGCAGTGAAAAAATGGGGTAGAATCTGGTCCAGAAAGGGTCCCTGTCTTACGTTTTAGCTGACAGCAGAGGTTGGGAATGGTACTTGTCTGCAACGTGATAGCTGCAGTATTGAGCTATCAAGCAGCGATATTCACAGAAATTTCTTTTCCAGTATGCCGTATCTAGTTAAAATCTGCTTATCCTATTGGATGGCATTTTGCCACCTCCCTACCCAAGAGCAGTGTCTGAATGTGGCGTTTTAAGTTCCTTCCCTCTCTCCCAATATATGCACGTGCATGCTTGTACACATAGGTTGATTACTCTGTGGGAGGCCTATGCTTGATGGTAGCTTTTATTTGTGCCCAAATCAGATTTCCCTTTAAACTAGGATTGGTCTGCTCTCACTTGCTGGGCTAGTGGCACAAAGTCTGGCAGGATGCTTTTATACTATGGTATGTATGAGATGTGGGGAGAAGCATGAGCAGAACTAGACCTTAAGTGTCGATAACCTTTCCTTTTTTTTAATGAAAACTGTTATCTTTAACTTACATGTAACTTGTAGACAAATTGGCAAAGTATTTGGCTAGCAATCAGGAGGTTTGTGATCTGCTTTTGCTGTGGCTCTGCAGGGTGACTGCAGACAAGCCACTTGTGCGCTCTGCACTTCAGCTTCCCTATTTGTCCATGCAGATAATCAGACTGACCTCTGGTAGAAACCGCTGGAAGAGACTAATGACCGGTGATGCAGAGCAGCTGGGTGGTATTGCTGCTACACATCACAGATGGCTTTTTTTTCCCCCCCTGAGAATTTGAAAGGTTTGGGAGTGCAGACTAATGCACCTGGAATGCCTGTTTATTTGGGTTTAGTATAAATTTATTTTAGAGTTGGGAAAGGTGCTCCTTGGGGGCACTTAAAGTGGCTTGAGTGGAGGGTTATGAATTTTTCCCTTGAGATACTTCTGCCTGAGAACTTACCACCTGCAAGAATACCCTGCCTGCCAGTAAGCAATAGGAATTTACCGGTTGGTGTGTAGTATTATAAAGAATTTTTACCACACAATTTCTTCTATACTTAACAAGTATTAGAAAATAAAGATGCACATGCTTATGGGTTTTAAGACAACCAGGCCCCAGTGAAAGGATGCAATTAATTAATTCAATAAAATCTCAGTCTGAAAGTTCCTTATGCCGCTGTGGAGTCCTCTAAAGCACAGATGGATGGGGGAGAGGGAAAGGTGGTTGTCCCTAACCTGTGGCAACTTAGATAATTTTATTCACCATAGTTATCCATAAATGGATGGGCAGGATGACATTTATTCACAGAAAACCTCTTCGCTAGTGCATTCTGTGGCTGCATATTAGCAGAGCTGGGATTTGGACAGTTCTTGTTGGAATGAAATACTGTCTCGTCGTGATTTATTTCTCCTTAATATTTCTGTGGAAAAGTGTAGTGTTCATACTAACAGAGGATAGCCTACAAAAATGGCATCAGGGCTGTGCTTCAGAGGTCTTGTTTTCATTGGAACATCCTATAGGTTATATCAGTAGTTACAGCTGTGCCACTGCTGCATGGTTGTTCCAGTTCCAGAAAGCAATTATTTATTTGTTTGTTTCTTACTACATGTTTAGAAGTTCAAAACAAACTGAGAAAAGTACTTATACAAGGAGGTTATGTTCTCCTTATGTCATCTGACATTCATTGCTTTGGCTTTGTCATATTTTTCCTATATAAAAAAGGCCCACACTTTGAGATAGTCTTAAATGTTTTTAAGCATTGTAAACAGATTTTAACCTTGTTCATTCCAAAATAGTGTTAATGCTGAAATTATTTTAAATATCGTAAGTCAGCAAGTTTGAACACCACCTAATCTGTTATAATATCAGTAAAAGTCTTCTATACCTATTGGAAATACTTCATTGAGTAAACACATGAACAGTAACATGTTTAATCTTTTATACAGCATTATACTTTGACCTTTTTTGGAAGAAACAGGCTTCCTGACCCATTAAATCATCAATAGACGTGCGAAAATAGAAATATTCATTATAACTCAGGATTTTTCGGAATATCCAGGACAGGATTGTTTGTTTATGTAAGCTTGAGAAGAAGTTGCTTCAGAGAAATGTGATGTTAGCCGGGATAGCATGTGCTACGTGAGCAAGGCACAGAGCAATGTGATAGCCGGGAAGATGGACAGGGAGTAATAAAGTTGAGGACTCAGAGTGCTTTGCTTTGGGGAGAAGCATGGAGATGCAAGATGGATTTAAAGGTGCCTTGCTGTTGTGGTTTTGTGTGATGGGTTTTTTGGTAGCAGGAGAGGGACTACAGAGATGGCCCCTGTGAGAATCTGCTGTAAGTTCCGCTGGCTGAAAGTCTGTTCTGGTGGTGGGCCGGGGTGGGGAAGGGGGAGCATTACAGAGATGGTCCCTGTGAGAAGCTGCTGGAAGTTTCTGCAGCTCCAGGCTGGACCTGACTCTGGCCAGGGCTGTACAGTGCATGGATCAGCAGAGAGCCCTGGGAAGGGCCTGGCCCAGCTGGTCCATCCAGCCACCTGTGCAGGCTCTGATTGTTAACAAACTAGATTGGTTTTGTGTTTTCCCGAAGTCGAGTCTGTTTCTTGCCTGTGACCATAAGTGGTGAGTGAACCCTCCCTGTCTTTGCCTCAACCCACAAGGTTTTTACCTTTTCTTCCAATTCTCCTCCCCATCCCACTGGAGGGGAGGAGAGAGTGAGAGGCTGCGTGGTGTTGAGTTGCGGGTGGCCTTAAACCACAACAATTGCAAGTGAGTAGAGGAAGCTACATATGAGGTAGCTAGAAAGACAAAGATGACAGAGGGATTGACAGTTGTGCTGTGGTGACTTGAGAAGGAAGGCAGGTGGATTCTGCTCTGGTGGCTTGAGGAGGGAGGAGGAGTTTGGAGAGATGGGGCATTTTTGAGGTGGTTTCTTCCACTGCAGATTTAAATGGAATTTTAAGCCAATATTGTTGCACCTGTATAGTGTACTGTAGTATACAACATACACTCCTGTCAGTGATTCCCCTTGCTCTGTACCCTGAGATTCGTTGGACTGGGGGAGGGAGGGGAACTACCAAAAACATCTTTATATCAGAATATCAAAATGTGGTTTAAAACAGTAAATCCAGTTTCACTGAATGTAGTACTGGATTATAAATGCTATGAGCACATGACAGTGCTGAACTGCCACAGATTCCCTCCGCTGGCTCAGATGTGCTCAGCTGTTCTGGAAAGTGCAAGGTCTGTCGTAGATTGGGTATCACCTGCTGCTGCCACGCTGTCTTCAGGCTGTCTGCAGGCAGGGGAATTATATTTAATCTGACATAAGCGCTGTGGTACGTGTTTGGGTTAATTCAACAGAAATGCAATCACTTGTTCAAATATGTGCTGCTGGCTATTTTGGCAGTGCACAGACCTGGTGTGCTGGGACCGCAGCCTGGTGCAGGTGGTGGGAGCAGCTGCCTCATCAGCCTCTGCTGAGGTTGGGGTGCTGTCAGCCAGCAGCAGAACAGGCATTTGAACCATACTAAGACATGATTGTTCATAGCTTTGTCTGCTTTACTTTGGTCATTTAATTCACTTGCTAACTCGGGCTCTACAGGCTTGCAGAAGCATGGTCAGTGCTTCAGGTACAAACTGATCGGCTGAAGATGAAAAGCCCTGTATAAATGAGTCTGAAAGCAGTGACTTTCAAGCTTTTTCAACTTTTAAATAGAGGAATAGGTCTCTGTACAGCAACTTTATATTTCGTGTTGCTTCTTTTGAGGGTTGCCTGGGAGTGATCCACACGGCCCCGGCAGTTCTCAGACGGAGGGCTGGGAAGCAGTGCTGTGCCAGGATGTGGCCCCATT
>NW_010127205.1:0-553 GCF_000699245.1 Pterocles gutturalis | reverse complement strand
AAAATAGTTTACTTCATGCAGTTAGATATGGGAGCTATTTAAATTTTTTTTGTTTGTTTTAGATAAATAAAGTGAACTGCTTAGCAGGTTACTTTATAAATAATATTCTTTAAGTGAGAGTTAAAGAGAAACAATGGCTTTGAAATAAAATTATGATAGATCTAAAGACAACATTTTCTAGCAGTGCATATGCAAAGAATTTGAGCTATGTACCTTGTATAGCAGAACATGTTTGTATTTCAAGTATGCCAGACAGCACGGAAACTACATCTATCAAAGCTGAAGCTGCTCTTGTCAATTAAAAAAAAAAAAAGAAGTCTAAAAATGTATCCTTCGCCTATCATAAGGAAGATGATATTTATTTTCAGTAAACATGGAGGTGAATTAATACAATAAAAATGTTAAAGAAGAATTCAGGTTTTCAAATGTAAATATGTATTTTAGTTATGTTTCAGAAAACACTTTTTTCTTGTGCTATTGCAGTACATCCAGACAAACCAGTATGTCCTTTAGTCTAATTTTTATATCACACCTCCATGTGTAATTGCAATTC
>NW_010127204.1:0-1272 GCF_000699245.1 Pterocles gutturalis | reverse complement strand
TTCTGCTCAGTATTCTATTACGGCCACATCTTATTTATAAACAGTAGAGGTTGATTTCTAAAAATCATCAAATTAGAAGTTTAATAAAACAACTATATCCATCCCCACTGGACAGATACATTTTTTCAAAGTAAAATCAAACACAATGACTGGGATGAATGCTTTCAAACTCTCCAACGTTTTCCATTGTCTCTGGCAAAATAAATTTGATGCTACATAATTGTAGCTTAAAGCAAGAAGTAAAAACTTGTGCGTGCAAGCTGCTAGCACTGAGTACTTGCAATCTAATGAACCTTAACCTGTCTCTACTCGAAATGCTTTTTTCCTTGTACAGAAGTATTCAGTTTTAAGTGGATAAATTGTGCTGTAGTAAATACCCTAGACTCCATTTTCTTCTGATATGATGTAGACATCCTAGGGTTTTTTCTCCTTTTATTAGGATAGACTAATCCTCTTGGAAAGCTTAGACCACGTAGTTAAAAAGAAAGAGGTCAAAGGCTTCTGAAACAGACTTCTTTTCTTCCCACTTTATCTGGTGACCCAGGTCAATAAAGTACCTCTCCAAACCCATTTGCAGTAAGCTTCTCCTCATCTACAAAAATTAAAGAACACCCAGTTCCATACTGTTTCCCTATACAGGGAATAGAACTTAACCAATATCTCTGTTGGAGATCAAGCCTTTCCTTGCCAAGGGGAGACAATTTCAGGTGTCTCTGCCCTGGAGAGAGAGCACATGGCAGGCAGGACAGGGGTCCCCTCACTGGCAATACTGTGTGCAAAGCTGTGATGGAGTCAGCAGGTCTGGAGTTGTGCAAATCCAGTGGCTTAACAACATTTTAGTGAGTCCAGAAGAGGAGCAAAAGATTCAGAAAAATGAACCAGAAAATCCCTGGAAATGTATTCCCCTGTCAGGCTTGGCATTGTGCATGCCAGGGAGAAACCTGAGATTTTGAGAGAAGTGTGTTTATTCAGGTGGTGCAGGTGTGGTCAGTAAAGCTCTTTGTCCTTGTTGCAGATTAAATATGTCACACAGTTACAATTTAGCAACAATTTAATATAAATTAATGGTGTGAGGTAAATCAAAGATTAAACTTTAGCAGCACTTGGTCATTAACCAATTTAATGATTAACAAAGTGATCCAGTAGAATACGTTATGATTAATATAGAGACAGATTTGAGAATGACAAAATTTACACTAACTTACTACAAATTTTCCTAAGTATATACGCATAAACACAAAGCACACAAAACACACAAACACCACAGAAATA
>NW_010127203.1:673-5077 GCF_000699245.1 Pterocles gutturalis | reverse complement strand
CTGGGCGGCAGCGGGTTGGGTGTGCGGAGAGAGGAGACATAGGGGTTGCACAGGGGAGGAGGAGATGGGGGACCTGCCTGTGCTTCAGCAGGGTAACACGTTGCCATGAGGGGATTTGGGGTGTCGTGTTCCTTTGGAAAAACCCCAAATGCCGCTTTTTTACTGCCACACTTCACAGTCATCATCAGCTAACACGACAGTTACACAGAAAAAAAGGGAATGCTTGTGATATTATTGTTCCCTAAAGAAAAATTTCCCAGGTTTGATATGAACATTAAACTTCTGCTTTTTTTTTTTTTTAATATTAATTTCAGGTTTACCTTGCTAGTTCTACGTTTGGAGTAAAATCTATTGAGACCTCTGGAGGGTATTTCCACATGGCTAATATTTTTTTGCGTCAGAACAAGATGGATGTAGCGAACTCACTCTATGCTAAGGTTGGTAAAACCAAAGGCCATCCTCTATATATTTCTCTGGTTTTTTCTGTGCTCTTTCCAGTGTTTTTCCTGTTTCTGATTCCCTTTGATATGATGACACCACATCTAGTGTCCACATTGCTTTAGGATCAACCCCAGAAACCCTTCTCACCCTTCAATATTTCTCTGAGTTAAAACCAGGAGACATTAACCCTGTACTCGGTTAAAAATTGTTATTCAAGTCGTCTTCAATCCGGGCAGCCAAACCTCGTTAGAAAATAGCTTTGTCACCAAATACCCCGCAACGGAGGTGAAGGAATCCCACCGGAGGAGAAGGTCACCGAGGAGTTTCCATGGCCAGGGCAGAGCTGCTGAGCGGCAGCGGGATACGGACGAGAATCAGTGAAAAGTCACATGGACGAAAGATTGTCAGAACAGAATGATCAAGGAAGGGAAGGAACGATTATCTAGTTGCTCTAATAACTGGGGAAAAAAAAAAATGAACTTTCATTTCTTGAGCTTGATTTTCTGTGGAAATGGAGCTTCTGTGCCATCTGCCACCATTCCCCTTGCAGACTGCAGCCCGATTTGCTTTGGGGTAACGATTTGGTTAGATTTGTTTGGTGGAAATGAATAATCTGATAGAGAAATGAGCTTCCAGCTACCGGGAGAAGAGCTGTCACGCCTCCCCGTGAACCCCCCAGCCCGCCAGCCGGCACCCGGTTCTTGCGGCAGCGACACGCACCGCAGGACACATTGTTTATGGAACAGCTAAATACCAGGTATTCATAGGAGTGAAATAATTCATCTGCTTCCTGATAGGTAACCGGCATCTGGCATGCCTCGCTGCTGCAGGCACTTCACGCTCGGGAGCAGATCCTCAAGTCACGACCAGAAACGTCTCCATCCACCGAGGACGAGGAAGTCGGTGAAGACGGTCTGAGTAAGCCCCACTATTGCGCAGAACCATTCGGAAGATGAAATTTTAAATAGTCGGCACATCCCACTGTTCGTATTGACGGCGTTGGGTTTTGTGCGGCGTTTCTGTAGACCGAATTTAGTGGGAATCACGGGTATTTGTGCTGTTGGTGCTCAGCGGATGGCGCTGGATGAAACCAAGGAGGCTGCTTGAGGAATGAGGATGTTTGCGTGGAAACAGCTCTGCCCCGTGTGTTTGCGTGCTCCTTGGCAGCGGCTGTACCAACACAGGGTTTGGCTTTGCAGGATTCAATTCCACTCCAACGTTCTCATTTTTCTGCAGCTCCTTTGTCTCCATTTCATTACGTGGAAATGACATTTCATCTCACTTAGGGAGGTGCACAACTCCACCTCCTGAAGCTGAATAGAATAATGTGTGCTGGCAATGGGGCGCGTTAACCTGGAGAATACTCTCCAGAGAGCAGCTGGGGAATCTCGCCCCGGGACATCGAGGTGCATAAAGCTTTAGGAAACACACGGCGTGCGTGGTGCTGCCCCTGAACTCAGCCTAGACCCTGCTGCTTGTCTTCCCTCTACCATCTGCGCTGATCAGGATGTTGTCAGAGCAGAGAAACCTTTCCGTAAATCCCGTTCCCCGGCATCGCCTCCATCCCGGGCTGCGCGATACCATCGCCGGTTCAGACGGGAGGGGGAAAGTTGCCCTTTTCCCGCGGCTGTTCTGACTCCGCATCCTCACTAAAGGCTCATCAACGCAATTACTGACGGGATGAAAAGATAGCTGCGGAGGGGGATGGAATTTGCATGGAGCTGGGATACCACATGGATGCTTGCAGGAGAAACGCTTTGATGTCTAGAGGAGATAATTGGACAGTTCTGAATATATTATCTTGCACACAGACGTCCAACGAGGTTCTTTCCTTCTTGCTGCAGCTGACGCCCAGCGAGCAGAAGCGATCCAGGTGCTGAAGGCGGTGTTAGACGTCAGAGAACAGGAACCAAAGCAGCAACCCGGGGAAACCGCCCGCGTTCTGCACGCTCTCGCCATGCTTTACTACCTGCTCGCGGATTTACCCAAGGTGAGGGTCGGCTTTGGGGGATCCCGGAGTGCTACCAGCTCTGGTTCGGTGCTCACCCCATCCCGTGCAGCTGGTTGCGGGTGTTCGCCTGCCCCCGTCCTGAATCCGCAGCAGCCGTGGAGCGCGGGGTGACCGAGGACAGAGCCACCGCCGCAGCTCTGCGTGGAGCCACCCTGCAATGGGCGCTCCAGTTGATCCCGCTGGGGCTGGCGTGGTCGCTGCCGGACCATCCGCGCGGATCCTGCAGTTATCCCCGTTTTCTGGCTCGGTCCTTTCTCTGGGCTGTCCGGGCGGTGTGGCCACCCGCCTCGCTCGTGCCTCTCCTGGAGCCAGGCTCCGGTAATGACCCCGATGTTAACGCAGGTTCGCTCTGTGGGACCCTGTAATTCCGTTTTGAATCTGCAACCTGGTGTTTTTATGGCTCAGAATCTCAGCTGTGACTGCTAACTTTAGAGTGCCCAATTCTCTGCCTCAAAATAACTGATTCTGGGGAAGTGCTGAGCAGTGACCATCTGGAAATCAGGGCTCTTTGTCTGGGCTGAGCGCTGGAGAGTTTCTTCTGGCTGTGCTTTGAAGGGTGAAAATACAGATGGCTGATGGTCTCTTCATCCCATCAGAGAAAGGCGTCATGGTGTGAGTCAGTGTTGGGAAGACACAAAGAAACAAATCCAAATTGGGAATGCAGCAAAGCTCTGTAAGCGTGAGGATGTCTGATCCCTGGAAGAGCCACCAAGGGAAAGGAGGGGTTTTGTTCAGAGTCAATACAGCTGGTTTGGTTTTTTTCCTGAAATAGCTTTGGGAATGGTAGAATCCCAGGATGGTTTGGGGTGGAAGGGACCTTAAAGCCCACCCAGTGCCACCCCGTGCCATGGGCAGGGACACCTCCCACTAGCCCAGGTTGCCCAAAGCCTCATCCAGCCTGGCCTTGAACCCCTCCAGGGATGGGGCATCCACAGCTGCTCTGGGCACCCTGGGCCACTGCCTCACCCCCCGCACAGGAAAACATTTCTTCCTCACATCTCATCTCCATCTCCCCTCTTGCAGCTTCAAACCGTTCCCCCTCGTCCTGTCCCTGCACCCCCTGATCCAGAGCCCCCCCATCTCTCCTGTAGCCCCCTTTCAGCACTGGGAGGTGCTGGAAGGTCTCCCCGGAGCCTTCTCTTCTCCAGGCTGCACACCCCCAACTCTCTCAGCCTGTCCTCGCCCGGGAGGTTTGAATGAGCTGCTGGATGGACGGGAGGTGACAATCTCCCATGCGGGGGGCTGGGGACAGTAATCTCTCCTGTCTGCACCGCTGGAGCCCGTCTCTGGTCTCTGTCGGCGGCTTTTCTCTCTCCTGCAAAGCCGCTTGTGCAGGTCACCCTCGGGAACGGCGGCTGGGGCCCGGAGCTGTTCCCGTGCAGCTCCTCCAAGGAGCCTCTGCGGGTGTTTAACAGCCCCTTGAGAAAAGCCAAATTCCTGACAGTTACCTGGGATTTCTTCTGTTTCGATCCAGGCTGAGGAGATGGGGAGGAGAGCCTTCGACCTGGTGAAACAACTTCCCCAGCAAGAGTCTCTGGAAGCCATCGGTCATTTGTTAATGTTGATTAACCCTGAGCCTTCCCGCACAAAATAAAGAATTCTCTCCACCCGCCCGAGGTGTTGGCCTCTGATCTGTTTAACCAGCTGCTGAACACAAAACGCCTTCCGCGCCGCGCGTAGGTCCCTGCTGCTGCTGTCGTCTTCCCGGCGTGTCCCTTTCCATCTCAACGTGTTTGAAAATTAAACATTTTGGTGTCAGTTAATTTTCACGCGCTGCTCAACCTCTGGTGCCTGTTCCGGAACAGGCGTAAGGGTGGGAAACAAACACACGATGCAGAAATCCTTCCCGAATGATTTATGAATCAGCAAACAGCCTCTTACATCCTCACATTGTCTGTGCAGGAGCCGGGATGTGTGTTACCCGTTTCCTCAATTTGCTTTTCGGTTTGACG
>NW_010127203.1:0-632 GCF_000699245.1 Pterocles gutturalis | reverse complement strand
TGTCACCTGCTCCCCGGTCCTGCCTGGGCTCCGTGGGGTGTCCCACCCCTCTCGGTGCCCCCAGCCCCGAGGCCACGTCCCCTCTTTTTGCATAGCTCTGGGCACCGAGGGACTCACGTCTCCCAGTTCTGGAAGAACTTCCATCCAGGAGCAACAGGAGAACAGCGTCGGGACTGGAACCATCTGAGGGACAGGATCAAAGGGCAACCAGCCCCCGCCAGCGCTCCCGGCCCCACGCAGGTGCCGCTTCCTCCTGGCATCCCGTTAGCTCCGGCACCAGCCTCGAGAGGAGGAAACCCCTCGAGTCACTGGGTGCCCACAGACACCCCAGCACCCTCCCACCCCACGGCGCCCACAGGCTCCTGCCCCGGAGCGGGACAGAGGGTGTGCGTGGCCCAGGGGGGGACTGGATGGGGACAGTGGAGAGGGGCCCCCAGGGGGTGACGGGATGGGGACAGTGGAGAGGGGCCAGAGGGGACCCCAGGGGGTGACAGGACGGGGACAGTAGAGAGGAGCGAGAGGGGACCCCAGGGTGTGACGGGATGGGGACAGTGGAGAGGGGACCCCAGGGGGTGATGGGATGGGGACAGTGGAGAGGGGCCAGAGGGGACCCCAGGGGGAGGCGGGGTGGG